>NW_026622908.1:712994-842994 GCF_023065955.2 Ursus arctos
AACCAACCCGAACCCGAATTGTAACCCTAACCCTAACCCTAACCCTAACCCTAATCCGAACTCAAACCCTAAACCTGACTCTAACCCTAACCTGAACCCTAACCCTAACACTAACCCTAAACCTAACCCGAACCCTAACCCTAACCCTAACCCTAACCCTAACCCGACCCTAACCCTAACCCTATCCCTAACCTGAACCCTAACCCTAACCCTAAACCAAAACCTAACCCGAACCCAAACCCTAAACCTCACTCTAACCCTAACCCGAACCCTAACCCTAACACTAACCCTAACCCTAACCCGAACCCTAACCCTAACCCTAAACTGAACCCGAACCCAAATCCAAACCCTAACCCTAACCCAAACCCTAACCCGAACTCTAACCCTAAACCTAACCCTAACCCTAAACCTAAACCAAACGCAAACCCTAAACCTCACCCAAAGCCTAAACCGAACCCTAACCCTAACACTAACCCTAACCCGAACCCAAACCCGAGCCCTAACCCTAACCCTAACCCTAACACGAACCCTAACACGAACCCTCACCCAAACTTTACCCTAACCCTAACCCTACTCCGAAACTGAACCCGAAACCTAACCTTACCCCGAACCCTAACCCGAAACCAAACCCTACCCTTAGTCCGACCACTAACCCTAAACCGAAACCTAACCCTAACACGAACCCAAAACCGAACCCGACCCAAAATCTAACCCTAACCCGAACTCTAACCCTACCCCGAACCCTAACCCTAGCCCGAAACCTAACCCTAATCCTAACGCTCACCCTAACCCTAACCATAACCCTAACCTGAACCCTAACCTAACCCGACCCTAACCCTAACCCTATCCCTAACCTGAACCCTAACCCTAACCCTAAACCGACCCGAACCCGAATCGTAACCCTAACCCTAACCGTACCCTAACCCTAACCCTACCCCAAAACCTAACCCGAACCCAAACCCTAAACCTCACTATAACCCTAACCCGAACCCTAACCCTAACACTAACCCTAACCCTAACCCGAACCCTAACCCTAACCCGAACCCTAACCCAAACCCTAACTCTAAGCCTAACCCTAACCCGACCCTAACCCTAACCCTATCCCTAACCTGAACCCTAACCCTAACCCTAACCCGACCCGAAACCGAATCGTAACCCTAACCCTAACCGTAACCCTAACCCTAACCCTAACCCTAACCCAAAACCTAACCCGAACCCAAACCCTAAACCTCACTCTAACCCTAACCCGAAACCTAACCCTAACCCGAACCCTAACCCTACCCCGAACCCTAGCCCTAACCCAAACCCTAACCCGAACCCGAATCCTAACCGGAACTCTAACCCTAACCCTAACCATACCCGAAATATAAACGTAAACCTAACCCTAACCCAAAACCTAACCGTAACAGTAACCTTAACCCTAACACGAACCCTAACCCTAACCTGCACCCTAACCCTAACCCTAACCCTAACCCTAAACCAAACAGTAACCCTAACCCTAACCCTAACGATAACACGAACCCTAACCCTAACCCTAACCCTAACCTGAAACCGAACCCAATCCCGAACCCGAACCCTAACCCGAACCATAACCTGAACCCTAAACCTAAACCGAACCCTAAACCTAACACTAACTGTAACCCTAACCCTAACCCTAACCATAACCCGAACCCTAACCCTAACCCTACCCGAACCCTAACCCTAACCCTAACCTGAACCCGAACCCGAATCCAATCCCTAACCCTAACTCAAACCCTAACCCGAACTCTAACCCTAACCCTAACGCTAACCCGAACCCGAACCCTAACCCTAACCCGAACCCGAACCCTAACCCTAACTTGAACCCTAACCCTAACCCTAACCCTAAACCAAACATTAACACTAACCCTAACCCTAACGCTAACCCGAACCCTAACCCTAACCCTAACCCTAACCCTAACCGGAAACCGAACCAAATCCCAAACCCGAACCCTAACCAAAACCCGAACCCTAACCCGAACCCTAACCCTAAGCCGAACCCTAACCCTAACCCTAACCCTAACCCTAACCCTAACCCTAACCTGAACCCGAACCCGAATCCAAAGCCTAACCCTAACCCAAAACCTAACCCGAATTCTAACCCTAACCCTAACCCTAACCCGAACCCGAACCCTAACCCGAACCCGATCCCTAACACTAACCCTAACCCTAACCCTAACCCTAACCCGAACCTAACCCTAACCCTAACCCTAACCCGACCCTAACCCTAACCCTAACCCTAACCCTAACCCGACCCTAACCCTAACCCTAACCCTAACCCTAACCCGACCCTAACCCTAACCCTATCCCTAACCTGAACCCTAACCCTAACCCTAACCCAAAACCTAACCCGAACCCAAACCCTAAACCTCACTCTAACCCTAACCCGAACCCTAACCCTAACACTAACCCTAACCCTAACCCGAACCCTAAACCTAACCCTAACCTGACCCCAAACCCGAACCCGAACCCTAACCCTACCCGAACCCTAATCCTTACCCTAACCTGAACCCGAACCCGAATCCAAACCATAACCCTAACCCAAACCCTAACCCGAACTCTAAACCTAAACCTAACCCTAACCCTAACCCTAACCCTAACACAAACCCTAACCCAAACTTTACCCTAACCCTACACCGAAACCGAACCCGAAACCTAACCCTACCCTGAACACTAACCCGAACCCAAACCCTACCCGTAATCGAACCCCTAACCCTAAACCGAAACCTAACCCTAACACGAACCCAAAACCGAACCCGAAACCAAAATCTACCCCTAACCCGAAATCTAACCCTACCCCGAACCCTAACCCTAGCCCGAAACCTAACCCTAATCCTAACGCTCACCCTAACCCTAACCATAACCTAAACTGAACCCTAACCCTAACCCTATCCCTAACCTGAACCCTAACCCTAACCCTAAACCGACCCGAACCCGAATCGTAACCCTAACCCTAACCGTACCCTAACCCTAACCCTACCCCAAAACCTAACCCGAACCCAAACCCTAAACCTCACTCTAACCCTAACCCGAACCCTAACCCTAAGACTAACCCTAACCCTAACCCGAACCCTAACCCTAACCCAAACCCTAAGCCTAACCCTAACCCGACCCTACCCTAACCCTATCCCTAACCTGAACCCTAACCCTAACCCTAACCCGACCCGAAACTGAATCGTAATCCTAACCCTAACCGTAACCCTAACCCTAACCCTAACCCAAAACCTAACCCGAACCCAAACCCTAAACCTCACTCTAACCCTAACCCGAACCCTAACCCTAACACTAACCCTAACCCGAACCCTAACCCTAACCCTAACCCTAACCCTAACCCTAACCCTACCCGAACCCTAACCCTAACCTGAACCCGAACCCGAATCCAAACCCTAATCCTAACCCAAACCCTAATCCGAACTCTAACCCTAAACTTAACCCTAACCTTAAACCTAACCCGAACGCAAACCCTAAACCTCACCCTAACCCTAAACCGAACCGTAACCCTAACACTAACCCTAACGCGAACCCAAACCCGAGCCCTAACCCTAACCCTAACCCTAACCCTAACCGGAACCCGAACCGAACCGTCAACCGAACACGAACCCTAACCCTAACCCTAACCCTAACCCTAAACCGAACCCTAACCCTAACCCTAACCCTAACCCAAAACCTAACCCGAACCCAAACCCTAAACCTCACTCTAACCCTAACCCGAACCCTAACCCTAACACTAACCCTAAACCTAACCCGAACCGTAACCCTAACCCGAACCCTAACCCTAACCCTAACCCTAACCCTAACCCTACCCGAACCCTAATCCTAACCCTAACCTGAACCCGAACCCGAATCCAAACCCTAACCCTAACCCTAACCCTAACCCAAACTCTAACCCTAACCTTAACCCTAACCCTAACCCGAACCCGAACCCTAACCCTAACCCGAACCCGAACCCGAACCCAAAATCTAACCCTAACCCTAACCCTAACCCTACCCCGAACCCTAACCCGACCCTAACCCTATCCCTAACCTGAACCCTAACCCTAACCCTAAACCAAAACCTAACCCGAACCCAAACCCTAAACCTCACTCTATCCCTAACCCGAACCCTAACCCTAACACTAACCCTAACCCTAACCCGAACCCTAACCCTAACCCTAACCTGAACCCGAACCCGAATCCAAACCCTAACCCTAACCCAAACCCTAACCCGAACTCTAACCCTAAACCTAACCCTAACCCTAACCCTAAACCAAACGCAAACCCTAAACCTCACCCAAAGCCTAAACCGAACCCTAACCTTAACACTAACCCTAACCCGAACCCAAACCCGAGCCCTAACCCTAACCCTAACCCTAACCCTAACACGAACCCTCACCCAAACTTTACCCTAACCCTAACCCTACTCCGAAACTGAACCCGAAACCTAACCTTACCCCGAACCCTAACCCGAAACCAAACCCTACCCTTAGTCCGACCACTAACCCTAAACCGAAACCTAACCCTAACACGAACCAAAAACCGAACCCGAACCCAAAATCTAACCCTAACCCGAACTCTAACCCTACCCCGAACCCTAACCCTAGCCCGAAACCTAACCCTAACCCTAACCCTAACCCTAACCCTACCCCGAACCCTAACCCTAGCCCGACACCTAACCCTAATCCTAACGCTCACCCTAACCCTAACCATAACCCTAACCTGAACCCTAACCCTAACCCGACCCTAACCCTATCACTATCCCTAACCTGAACCCTAACCCTAACCCTAAACCAACCCGAACCCGAATCGTAACCCTAACCCTAACCCTAACCCTAACCCTAACCCTAATCCGAACTCAAACCCTAAACCTGACTCTAACCCTAACCTGAACCCTAACCCTAACACTAACCCTAAACCTAACCTGAACCCTAACCATAACCCGAACCCTAACCCTAACCCTAACCCTAAGCCTAACCCTAACCCGACCCTAACCCTAACCCTATCCCTAACCTGAACCCTAACCCTAACCCTAAACCAAAACCTAACCCGAACCCAAACCCTAAACCTCACTCTAACCCTAACCCGAACCCGAACCCTAACACTAACCCTAACCCTAACCCGACCCTAACCCTAACCCTAACCTGAACCCGAACCCGAATCCAAACCCTAACCCTAACCCAAACCCTAACCCGAACTCTAACCCTAAACCTAACCCTAAACCTAAACCTAAACCAAACGCAAACCCTAAACCTCACCCAAAGCCTAAACCGAACCCTAACCCTAACACTAACCCTAACCCGAACCCAAACCCGAGCCCTAACCCTAACCCTAACCCTAACACGAACCCTAACCCTAACCCTAACCCAAACTTTACCCTAACCCTAACCCTACTCCGAAACTGAACCCGAAACCTAACGTTACCCCGAACCCTAACCCGAAACCAAACCCTACCCTTAGTCCGACCACTAACCCTAAACCGAAACCTAACCCTAACACGAACCCAAAACCGAACCCGAACCCAAAATCTAACCCTAACCCAAACTCTAACCCTACCCCGAACCCTAATCCTAGCCCGAAACCTAACCCTAATCCTAACGCTCACCCTAACCCTAACCATAACCCTAACCTGAACCCTAACCTAACCCGACCCTAACCCTAACCCTATCCCTAACCTGAACCCTAACCCTAACCCTAACCCGACCCGAAACCGAATCGTAACCCTAACCCTAACCGTAACCCTAACCCTAACCCTAACCCAAAACCTAACCCGAACCCAAACCCTAAACCTCACTCTAACCCTAACCCGAAACCTAACCCTAACCCGAACCCTAACCCTACCCCGAACCCTAGCCCTAACCCAAACCCTAACCCGAACCCGAATCCTAACCGGAACTCTAACCCTAACCCTAACCTAACCCGAAATATAAACGTAAACCTAACCCTAACCCAAAACCTAACCCAAACAGTAACCTTAACCCTAACACGAACCCTAACCCTAACCTGCACCCTAACCCTAACCCTAAACCAAACAGTAACCCTAACCCTAACCCTAACGATAACCCGAACCCTAACCCTAACCCTAACCTTAACCTGAAACCGAACCCAATCCCGAACCCGAACCCTAACCCGGACCATAACCTGAACCCTAACCCTAAACCGAACCCTAAACCTAACCCTAACTGTAACCCTAACCCTAACCCTAACCATAACCCGAACCCTAACCCTAACCCTACCCGAACCCTAACCCTAACCCTAACCTGAACCCGAACCCGAATCCAATCCCTAACCCTAACTCAAACCCTAACCCGAACTCTAACCCTAACCCTAACGCTAACCCGAACCCGAACCCTAACCCTAACCCGAACCCGAACCCTAACCCTAACTTGAACCCTAACCCTAACCCTAACCCTAATCCAAACATTAACACTAACCCTAACCCTAACGCTAACCCGAACCCTAACCATAACCCTAAACCTAACCCTAACCGGAAACCGAACCAAATCCCAAACACGAACCCTAACCAAAACCCGAACCTTAACCTGAACCCTAAACCTAAGCCGAACCCTAACCCTAACCCTAACCCTAACCCTAACCCTAACCTGAACCCGAACCCGAATCCAAAGCCTAACCCTAACCCAAAACCTAACCCGAATTCTAACCCTAACCCTAACCCTAACCCGAACCCGAACCCTAACCCGAACCCAATCCCTAACCCGAACCCTAACCCTAACCCTAACCCTAACCCGAACCCGAACCCAAACCCGAAACCGAAACCTAACCCTAACCCGAACCCGAACCCTAACCCTAACCCGAATCCAAACCTTAACCTGAAAACGAACCCTATCCCGATCCCGAACCCGAACCCGAACCCTAACCCGAAACCTAACCCTAACCCTAACCCTAACCCTAACCCTAAACCGAACCCTAACCCTAACCCTAACCCTAACCCTAAACCTCACCCTGCCCTAAACCGAACCCTAACCCTAACCCTAACCCTAACCCTAACCCAAAACCTAACCCGAACCCAAACCCTAAACCTCACTCTAACCCTAACCCAAACCCTTACCCTAACCCTAACCCGAACCCTAACCCTAACTCTAACCCGAATCCTAACTCGAACCCTAACGCTAACCCTAACCCTAACCCTAAACCTAACCCGAACCCGAACCCGAACCCAAAATCTAACCCTAACCTGAACTTTAACCCTACCCCGAACCCTAACCCTAGCCCGAAACCTAACCCTAACCCTAACCCTAACCCTAACCTAAACCTAAACCTAACCCTAACCCTAACCCTAACCCTAAATGAAACAGTAACCCTAACCCTAACACTAACCCTAACCCTAACCCTACCCCGAACCCTAACCCTAGCCCGAAACCTAACCCTAACCCTAACCCTAACCCTAACCCTAACCTGAACCCGAACCCGAATCCAAACCCTAACCCTAACCCAAACCCTAACCCGAACTCTAACCCTAAACCTAACCCTAACCCTAAACCTAACACGAACGCAAACCCTAAACTTTACCCAAAGCCTAAACCGAACCCTAACCATAACACTAACCCTAACCCGAACCCAAACCCGAGCCCTAACCCTAACCCTAACACGAACCCTAACACGAACCCTAACCCAAACTTTACCCTAACCCTAACCATACTCTGAAACTGAACCCGAAACCTAACCTTACCCCGAACCCTAACCCGAAACCAAACCCTACCCCTAGTCCGACCACTAACCCTAAACCGAAACCTAACCCTAACACGAACCCAAAACCGAACCCGAATCCAAAATCTAACCCTAACCCGAACTCTAACCCTACCCCGAACCCTAACCCTAGCCCGACACCTAACCCTAATCCTAACGCTCACCCTAACCGTAATCATAACCCTAACCTGAACCCTAACCTAACCCGACCCTAACCCTAACCCTATCCCTAACCTGAACCCTAACCCTAACCCTAACCCGACCCGAAACTGAATCGTAATCCTAACCCTAACCGTAACCCTAACCCTAACCCAAAACCTAACCCGAACCCAAACCCTAAACCTCACTCTAACCCTAACCCGAACCCTAACCCTAACACTAACCCTAACCCGAACCCAAACCCTAACCCTAACCCTAACCCTAACCCTACCCGAACCCTAATCCGAACTCTAACCCTAAACCTAACCCTAACCCTAAACCTAACCCGAACGCAAACCCTAAACCTCACCCTAACCCTAAACCGAACCGTAACCCTAACCCTAACCCTAACCCAAAACCTAACCCGAACCCAAACCCTAAACCTCACTCTAACCCTAACCCGAACCCTAACCCTAACACTAACCCTAACCCGAACCCAAACCCTAACCCTAACCCTAACCCTAACCCTACGCAAACCCTAAACCTCACTCTAACCCTAACCCGAACCCTAACCCTAACACTAACCCTAAACCTAACCCGAACCGTAACCCTAACCCGAACCCTAACCCTAACCCTAACCCTAACCCTAACCCTACCCGAACCCTAATCCTAACCCTAACCTGAACCCGAACCCGAATCCAAACCCTAACCCTAACCCTAACCCAAACTCTAACCCTAACCTTAACCCTAACCCTAACCCGAACCCGAACCCTAACCCTAACCCTAACCCGAACCCGAACCCGAACCCTAACCCTAACCCAAACCCTAACCCGAACTCTAACCCTAAACCTAACCCTAACCCTAAACCTAACACGAACGCAAACCCTACCCTCACCCTAACCCTAAACAGAACCCTAACCCTGACACTAACCCTAACCCGAACCCAAACCCGAGCCCTAACCCTAACCCTAACACGAACCCTAACACGAACCCTAACCCAAACTTTACCCTAACCCTAACCCTACTCTTAAACCGAACCCGAACCCTAACCCTACCCCGAACCCTAACGCGAAACCAAATCCTACCCCTAATCCTACCCCTAACCCTAAACGGAAACCTAACCTAACACGAACCCAAAACCGAACCCGAACCCAAAAGCTAACCCTAAGCCGAACTCTAACCCTACCCCGAACCCTAACCCTAGCCCGACACCTAACCCTAACCCTAACGCTCACCCTAACCCTAACCGTAACCCTAACCTGAACCCTAACCCTAACCCGACCCTAACCCTATCACTATCCCTAACCTGAACCCTAACCCTAACCCTAAACCAACCCGAACCCGAATCGTAACCCTAACCCTAACCCTAACCCTAACCCTAATCCGAACTCAAACCCTAAACCTGACTCTAACCCTAACCTGAACCCTAACCCTAACACTAACCCTAAACCTAACCCGAACCCTAACCCTAACCCTAACCCTAACGCTAACCCGACCCTAACCCTAACCCTATCCCTAACCTGAACCCTAACCCTAACCCTAAACCAAAACCTAACCCGAACCCAAACCCTAAACCTCACTCTAACCCTAACCCGAACCCTAACCCTAACACTAACCCTAACCCGAACCCAAACCCGAGCCCTAACCCTAACCCTAACCCTAACCCTAACACGAACCCTCACCCAAACTTTACCCTAACCCTAACCCTACTCCGAAACTGAACCCGAAACCTAACCTTACCCCGAACCCTAACCCGAAACCAAACCCTACCCTTAGTCCGACCACTAACCCTAAACCGAAACCTAACCCTAACACGAACCCAAAACCGAACCCGACCCAAAATCTAACCCTAACCCGAACTCTAACCCTACCCCGAACCCTAACCCTAGCCCGAAACCTAACCCTAATCCTAACGCTCACCCTAACCCTAACCATAACCCTAACCTGAACCCTAACCTAACCCGACCCTAACCCTAACCCTATCCCTAACCTGAACCCTAACCCTAACCCTAAACAGACCCGAACCCGAATCGTAACCCTAACCCTAACCGTACCCTAATCCTAACCCTACCCCAAAACCTAACCCGAACCCAAACCCTAAACCTCACTATAACCCTAACCCGAACCCTAACCCTAACACTAACCCAAACCCTAAGCCGAACCCTAACCCTAACCCGAACCCTAACCCAAACCCTAACTCTAAGCCTAACCCTAACCCGACCCTAACCCTAACCCTATCCCTAACCTGAACCCTAACCCTAACCCTAACCCGACCCGAAACCGAATCGTAACCCTAACCCTAACCGTAACCCTAACCCTAACCCAAAACCTAACCCGAACCCAAACCCTAAACCTCACTCTAACCCTAACCCGAAACCTAACCCTAACCCGAACCCTAACCCTACCCCGAACCCTAGCCCTAACCCAAACCCTAACCCGAACCCGAATCCTAACCGGAACTCTAACCCTAACCCTAACCTTACCCGAAATATAAACGTAAACCTAACCCTAACCCAAAACCTAACCCTAACAGTAACCTTAACCCTAACACGAACCCTAACCCTAACCTGCACCCTAACCCTAACCCTAACCCTAAACCAAACAGTAACCCTAACCCTAACCCTAACGATAACCTGAACCCTAACCCTAACCCTAACCTGAAACCGAACCCAATCCCGAACCCGAACCCTAACCCGAACCATAACCTGAACCCTAACCCTAAACCGAACCCTAAACCTAACCCTAACTGTAACCCTAACCCTAACCCTAACCATAACCCGAACCCTAACCCTAACCCTACCCGAACCCTAACCCTAACCCTAACCTGAACCCGAACCCGAATCCAATCCCTAACCCTAACTCAAACCCTAACCCGAACTCTAACCCTAACCCTAACGCTAACCCGAACCCGAACCCTAACCCTAACCCGAACCCGAACCCTAACCCTAACTTGAACCCTAACCCTAACCCTAACCCTAAACCAAACATTAACACTAACCCTAACCCTAACGCTAACCCGAACCCTAACCATAACCCTAACCCTAACCCTACCAGAAACCGAACCAAATCCCAAACACGAACCCTAACCAAAACCCGAACCTTAACCTGAACCCTAAACCTAAGCCGAACCCTAACCCTAACCCTAACCCTAACCCTAACCCTAACCTGAACCCGAACCCGAATCCAAAGCCTAACCCTAACCCAAAACCTAACCCGAATTCTAACCCTAACCCTAACCCTAACCCGAACCCGAACCCTAACCCGAACCCGATCCCTAACCCGAACCCTAACCCTAACCCTAACCCTAACCCGAAACCGAACCCAAACCCGAAACCGAAACCTAACCCTAACCCGAACCCGAACCCTAACCCTAACCCGAATCCAAACCTTAACCTGAAAACGAACCCTATCCCGATCCCGAACCCGAACCCGAACCCTAACCCGAAACCTAACCCTAACCCTAACCCTAACCCTAAACCGAACCCTAACCCTAACCCTAACCCTAACCCTAAACCTCACCCTGCCCTTAACCGAACCCTAACCCTAACCCTAACCCTAACCCTAACCCAAAACCTAACCCGAACCCAAACCCTAAACCTCACTCTAACCCTAACCCAAACCCTTACCCTAACCCTAACCCTAACCCTAACCCTAACTCTAACCCGAATCCTAACTCGAACCCTAACGCTAAGCCTAACCCTAACCCTAAACCTAACCCGAACCCGAACCCGAACCCGAACCCAAAATCTAACCCTAACCTGAACTTTAACCCTACCCCGAACCCTAACCCTGGCCCAAAACCTAACCCTAACCCTAACCCTAACCCTAACCCTAACCTGAACCCGAACCCGAATCCAAACCCTAACCCTAACCCAAACCCTAACCCGAACTCTAACCCTAAACCTAACCCTAACCCTAAACCTAACACGAACGCAAACCCTAAACTTCACCCAAAGCCTAAACCGAACCCTAACCCTAACACTAACCCTAACCCGAACCCAAACCCGAGCCCTAACCCTAACCCTAACACGAACCCTAACACGAACCCTAACCCAAACTTTACCCTAACCCTAACCCTACTCTGAAACTGAACCCGAAACCTAACCTTACCCCGAACCCTAACCCGAAACCAAACCCTACCCCTAGTCCAACCACTAACCCTAAACCGAAACCTAACCCTAACACGAACCCAAAACCGAACCCGAATCCAAAATCTAACCCTAACCCGAACTCTAACCCTACCCCGAACCCTAACCCTAGCCCGACACCTAACCCTAATCCTAACGCTCACCCTAACCCTAACCATAACCCTAACCTGAACCCTAACCTAACCCGACCCTAACCCTAACCCTATCCCTAACCTGAACCCTAACCCTAACCCTAAACCAACCCGAACCCGAATCGTAACCCTAACACTAACCGTACCCTAACCCTAACCCTACCCCAAAACCTAACCCGAACCCAAACCCTAACACGAACCCTAACCCTAACCCGAAACCTAACCCTAACCCGAACCCTAACCCTACCCCGAACCCTAGCCCTAACCCAAACCCTAACCCGAACCCGAATCCTAACCGGAACTCTAACCCTAACCCTAACCATACCCGAAATATAAACGTAAACCTAACCCTAACCCAAAACCTAACCCTAACAGTAACCTTAACCCTAACACGAACCCTAACCCTAACCTGCACCCTAACCCTAACCCTAACCCTAACCCTAACGATAACCCGAACCCTAACCATAACCCTAACCCTAACCCTAACCTGAAACCGAACCCAATCCCGAACCCGAACCCTAACCCGAACCATAACCTGAACCCTAACCCTAAACCGAACCCTAAACCTAACCCTAACTGTAACCCTAACCCTAACCCTAACCATAACCCGAACCCTAACCCTAACCCTACCCGTACCCTAAACCTAACCCGAACCTGAACCCGAACCCGAATCCAAACCCTAACCCTAACTCAAACCCTAACCCAAACTCTAACCCTAACCCTAACGCTAACCCGA
This sequence comes from Ursus arctos, assembly GCF_023065955.2. Lineage (NCBI taxonomy): Eukaryota > Metazoa > Chordata > Mammalia > Carnivora > Ursidae > Ursus > Ursus arctos. The sequence goes on from NW_026622908.1 coordinate 725,846, forward strand.
ACCCGAACCCTAACCCTAACCCGAACCCGAACCCTAACCCTAACTTGAACCCTAACCCTAACCCTAACCATAAACCAAACATTAACACTAAACCTAACCCTAACGCTAACCCGAACCCTAACAATAACCCTAACCCTAACCCTAACCGGAAACCGAACCAAATCCCAAACCCGAACCCTAACCCGAACCCGAACCTTAACATGAACCCTAAACCTAAACCGAACCCTAACCCTAACCCTAACCGTAACCCTACCCCTAACCCTAAGCATAACCCGAACCCGAACCCTAACCCTACCCGAACCCTAACCCTAACCCTAACCTGAACCCGAACCCGAATCCAAAGCCTAACCCTAACCCAAAACCTAACCCGAATTCTAACCCTAACCCTAACCCTAACCCTAACCCGAACCCTAACCCGACCCGATCTCTAACCCGAACCCTAACCCTAACCCTAACCCGAACCCGAACCCGAACCCTAACCCTAACCCGAACCCTAACCCTAACCCGAATCCAAACCCTAACCTGAAAACGAACCCTATCCCGAACCCTAACCCTAACCCGAACCCTAACCCTAAACCGAACCCTAACCCTAACCCTAACCCGCACCCGAACCCGAACCCTAACCCTAACCCGAAACCGAACCCGAACCCTAACCCAAACCCTAACCCTAACCCTAACCCTAAACCGAACCCTAACCCTAACCCGAACCCTATCCCTAACCCTAACCCTAAACCTAACCCTAACCCTAACCCAAAATCTAACACTAACCCGAACTCTAACCCTACCCCGAACCCTAACCCTAGCCTGAAACCTAACCCTAATCCTAACGCTCACCCTAACCCTAACCATAACCTAAACTGAACCCTAACCCTAACCCTATCCCTAACCTGAACCCTAACCCTAACCCTAAACCGACCCGAACCCGAATCGTAACCCTAACCCTAACCGTACCCTAACCCTAACCCTACCCCAAAACCTATCCCGAACCCAAACCCTAAACCTCACTCTAACCCTAACCCGAACCCTAAACCTAACAATAACCCTAAACCTAACCCTAACCCTAACCCTAACCCTAACCCTAACCCTAAACCGACCCGAACCCTAACGTAACCCTAACCCTAACCGAACCCTAACCCTACCCCAAAACCTAACCCGAACCCAAACCCTAAACCTCACTCTAACCCTAACCCTAACCCTAACACTAACCCTAAACCTAACCCGAACCCTAACCCTAACCCTAAGCCTAACCCTAACCCGACCCTAACCCTAACCCTATCCCTAACCTGAACCCTAACCCTAACCCTAACCCAAAACCTAACCTGAACCCAAACCCTAAACCTCACTCTAACCTTAACCCGACCCTAACCCTAACACTAACCCTAACCCTAACCCGAACCCTAAACCTAACCCTAACCTGAACCCGAACCCGAATCCAAACCCTAACCCTAACCCAAACCCTAACCCGAACTCTAACCCTAAACCTAACCCTAACCCTAAACCTAAACCAAACGCAAATCCTAAACCTCACCCAAAGCCTAAACCGAACCCTAACCCTAACACTAACCCTAACCCGAACCCAAACCCGAGCCCTAACCAGAAACCTAACCATAACCCTAACCTAACACGAACCCTAACCCAAACTTCACCCTAACCCTAACCCTACTGCGAAACTGAACCCGAAACCTAACCTTACCCCGAACCCTAACCCGAAACCAAACCCTACCCCTAGTCCGACCACTAACCCGAAACGGAAACCTAACCCTAACACGAACCCAAAACCGAACCCGAACCCAAAATCTAACCCTAACCCGAAATCTAACCCTACCCCGAACCCTAACCCTACCCGAACCCTAACCCTAACCCTAACCTGAACCCGAACCCGAATCCAAAGCCTAACCCTAACCCAAAACCTAACCCGAATTCTAACCCTAACCCTAACCCTAACCCTAACCCTAACCGAACCCTATCCCGAACCCTAACCCTAACCCGAACCCTAACCCTAAACCGAACCCTAACCCTAACCCTAACCCTAACCCGAACCCGAACCCTAACCCGAACCCGAACCGGAACCCTAACCCGAACCCTAACCCCAACCCTAAACCTAACCCTAACCCTAAACCGAACCCTAACCCTAACCCGAACCCTAACCCTAACCCTAACCCTAACCCAAAATCTAACCCTAACTCGAACTCTAACCCTACCTCGAACCCTAACCCTAGCCCGAAACCTAACCCTAATCCTAACGCTCACCCTAACCCTAACCATAACCCTAAACTGAACCCTAACCCTAACCCGACCCTAACCCTAACCCTATCCCTAACCTGAACCCTAACCCTAACCCTAACCCGACCCGAACCCGAATCGTAACCCTAACCCTAACCGTAACCCTAACCCTAACCCTAACCCTAAACCTAACCCGAACGCAAAACCTAAACCTCACCCTAACCCTAAACCGAACCCTAACCCTAACACTAACCCTAACCCGAACCCAAACCTGAGCCCTCACCCGAAACCTGACCCTAACCCTAACCCTAACCCTAACCCTAACACGAACCCTAACCCAAATCTTTACCCTAACCCTAACCCTACTCCGAACCCAAACCCGAACCCTAACCCTACCCCGAACCCTAACCCGAACCCAAACCCTACCCCTAATCCGACCCCTAACCCTAAACCGAACCCTAACCCTAAAACGAACCCAAAACCGAACCCGAACCCAAAATCTAACCCTAACCCGAACTCTAACCCTACCCCGAACCCTAACCCTAGCCCGAAACCTAACCCTAATCCTAACCTTCACCCGAACCCTAACCGTAACCCCATCCATAACCCGAACCGGAACCCGACCCGAACCGTCAACCGAACACGAACCCTAACCCTGACACTGACCCTGACCCTGATCCTGACCATGACCCTGACCCTAATCCTAACCCTAAACCCTAATACCTGACCCTGACCCCAACCCTAACCCTGACCCTGACCCTAAACCCTAAACGCTGACCCTGACCCTGACCCTGACCCTACCCTAACCCGAACACTGACCGGAACCCGAACCCTAACCCTGACATGAATCTGAACCCAAACCCTAACCCGAACCCGAACCCGAATCCCTAACACGAACCCAAACCCTAACCCTAACCCTAACCCTAACCTTAACCCTAACCCTAACCCGAACCCGACCCTAACCCTACCCGAACCCTAATCCTTACCCTAACCTGAACCTGAACCCGAATCCAAACCCTAACCCTAACCCAAACCCTAACCCGAACTCTAAACCTAAACCTAACCCTAACCCTAAACCTAACCCGAATGCAAACCCTAAACCTCACCCTAACCCTAAACCGAACCCTAACCCTAACCCTAACCCTAACCCTAACCCAAACCCAAGCCCTAACCCTAACCCTAACCCTAACCCTAACCCTAACACAAATCCTAACCCAAACTTTACCCTAACCCTACACCGAAACCGAACCCGAACCCTAACCCTACCCCGAACCCTAACCCGAACCCAAACCCTACCCCTAATCCGACCCCTAACCCTAAACCGAAACCTAACCCTAACACGAACCCAAAACCGAACCCGAACCCAAATACTAACCCTAACCCGAACTCTAACCCTACCCCGAACCCTAACCCTAGCCTGAAACCTAACCCTAATCCTAACGCTCACCCTAACCCTAACCATAACCTAAACTGAACCCTAACCCTAACCCTATCCCTAACCTGAACCCTAACCCTAACCCTAAACCGACCCGAACCCGAATCGTAACCCTAACCCTAACCGTACCCTAACCCTAACCCTACCCCAAAACCTAACCCGAGCCCAAACCATAAACCTCAATCTAACCCTAACCCAAACCCTAACCCTAACACTAACCCTAAACCTAACCCGAACCGTAACCCTAACCCGAACCCTAACCCTAACCCTAACCCTAAGCCTAACCCTAACCCGACCCTAACCCTAACCCTATCCCTAACCTGAACCCTAACCCTAACCCTAAACCGACCCGAACCCGAATCGTAACCCTAACCCTAACCGTACCCTAACCCTAACCCTACCCCAAAACCTAACCCGAACCCAAACCCTAAACCTCACTCTAACCCTAACCCGAACCCTAACCCTAACACTAACCCTAACCCTAACCCGAACCCTAAACCTAACCCGAACCCTACCCTAACCCAAACCCTAAGCCTAACCCTAACCCGACCCTAACCCTAACCCTAACCCTAACCCTAACCTATCCCTAAACGGAAACCTAACCCGAACCCTAACCCTAACCCTAAACCTAACCCTAACCCCTAACCCTAACCCTAACCCTAACCCTAACACGAACCCTAACCGTAACCCGTACTCTAACACGAACCCTAACCCAAAACCTAACCCTAACAGTAACCCTAACACTAACCCGAACCCTAACCCTAACTAGAACCCTAACCCTAACCCTAACCCTAACCCTAACCCTAAAGGAAACAGTAACCCTAACCCTAATCCTAACCCTAACCCGAACGCTAACCATAACCCTAACCCTAACCCTAAACTGAAACCGAACCCTATCCCGAACCCGAACCCTAACCCGAACCTGAACCCTAACCTGAACCCTAAACCTAACCTGAACCCTAACCCTAACCCTAAACGTAAACCTAACCCTAACCCTAAACGTAACCCGAACCCGAACCCTAACCCTATCCGAACCCTAACCCTAACCCTAACCTGAATCCGAACACGAATCCAAACCCTAACCCTAACCCAAACCCTAACCCTAACCCTAACCCTAACCCTAACCCTAAGCCTAACCATACCCGAAATATAACCCTAACCCTAACCCTAACCCTAACCCTAACCCGAACCCGAACCCGAACCGTAACCCTATCCGAACCCTAACCCTAACCCTAACCTGAATCCGAACACGAATCCAAACCATAACCCTAACCCAAACCCTAACCCGAATTCTAACCCTAACCCTAACCCTAACCCGAACCCGAACCCTAACCCTAACCCGATCCCTAACCCTAACCCTAACCCTAACCGTAACCCTAACCCTAACCCTAACCCGACCCCTAACCCTACCCGAACTATAACCCAAACCCTAAACTGAACCCGAACCTGAATCCAAACCGTAACCCTAACCCAAACCAAACCCTAACCCTAACCCTAACCCTAACCCTAACCCAACTCCGAACCCGAACCCTAACCCTAACCCGACCCTAACCCTAACCCTATCCCTAACTGGAAACCTAACCCTAACCCTAACCCTAACCCTAAACCGAACCCGAAACGTAACCCTAACCATAACCATAACCCTGATCCGAACCCTAACCCTAACCCTAACACGAACCCTAACTCTAAACCTAACCCGAACACGAAGCCAAACACTAACCATAACCCAAACGATACCCGATCCCGAACCCTAAACCAAAACCGATCCCGCACCCTAACCCTAACCCGAACCCTAACCCATAACCCGAACCCTAACCCTAACCCGAAACCTAGCCCTAACGCGAATCCCTAACCCGAAGCCAAACCCGAACCCCTAACCCGAACCCTAACCCGAACCCGAATCCTAACCGGAACTCTAACCCTAACCCTAACCATACCCGAAATATAACCGTAAACCTAACCCTAACCCAAACCCTAACCCTAACCGGTACCCTAACCCTAACCCTAACCCTAACCCTAACCCTAACCCGAGCCCTTACCCGAAACCTAACCCTAACCCTAACCCTAACACTAACCTGAACCCTAATCCTAACCCTAACCTGAACCCTAACCCTAACCCTAACCCTAACCCTAAACCTAACCCGAACCCAAACCCTAAACCTCACTCTAACCCTAACCCGAACCCTAACCCTAATACTAAAATTAAGCCTAACGCAAACCCTAACCCTAACCCGAACCCTAACCCTAACACGACCCTAACCCTAAACCTATCCCTAACCGGAAACCTAACCCCAACCCTAACCCTAACCCTAACCCTAACCCGAACCCTAACCCTAACCCGAACCCTAGCCCTAACGCGAATCCCTAACCGGAAGCCAAACCCGAACCCCTAACCCGAACCCTAACCCTAACCCGAACCCTAGCCCTAACCCGAACCCTAACCCGAACCCAAATCCTAACCGGAACTCTAACCCTAACCCTAACCATACCCGAAATATAACCCTAAACCTAACCCTAACCCGAACCCTAACCCTAATCCGTACCCTAACACGAACCCTAACCCAAAACCTAACCCTAACAGTAACCCTAACCCTAACACGAACCCTAACCCTACCTGAACCCTAATCCTAACCCTAACCTGAACCCGAACCCGAATCCAAACCCTAACCCTAACCTAAACCCTAAGCCGAACTCTAACCCTAACCCTAACCCCAACCGAACCCGAACCTGAACCCGAAACCGAACCCGAACCGGAACCCTAACCGTAACCCGAAACCTAATCCTAACCCTAGCCCTAAACGTCACGCGAACCCTGACCCAAACCCGAACCTGAACTCTAACCCTAAACCGAACCCTAACCTGAACCCGAACCCTAACCATAACACTAACCCAAACCCTAACCCTAACCCTAACCCTAACCCGAACCCGAACCCGAATCCAAACCCTAACCCTAACCTAAACCTAACCCTAACCCTAACCCTAACCCTAAGCCTGATCCGAACCCTAACCCTAACCCTAACCCTAACCCTAAACGTAACCCTAACCCAAAGCCTAACCCTAACCTGACCCTAACCCTAACACTACCCCAAACCTGAACCCTAACCCTAACCCTAACCCAACTCCGAACCCGAATGGTATCCCTAACCCTAACCCTAACCCTAACCCTAACCCTACCCCTAACCTGAACCCTAACCCTAACCCTAACCTGAACCCTAACCCTAACCCTAACCCTAAACCTAAACCTAACCAGAACCCAAACTCTAAACCTCACTCTAACCCTAACCCGAACCCTAACCCTAATACTAAAATTAAGCCTAACCCGAACCCTAACACTAACCCGAACCCTAACCCTAACATGACCCTAACCCTAACCCTATCCCTAACCGGAAACCTAACCCGAACCCTAACCCTAACCCTAACCCTAACCCTAAACGAAACAGTAACCCTAACCCTAACCCTAACCCTAACCCGAACCCTAACCATAACCCTAACCCTAACCCTAAACTGAAACCGAACCCTATCCCGAACCCGAACCCTAACCCGAACCCGAACCCTAACCTGAACCCTAAACCTAACCTGAACCCTAACCCTAACCCTAACCGTAAACCTAACCCTAACCCTAACCATAACCCGAACCCGAACCCTAACCCTATCCGAACCCTAACCCTAACCCTAACCTGAATCCGAACACGAATCCAAACTCTAACCCTAACCCAAACCCTAACCCGAACTCTAACCCTAACCCTAACCCGATCCCTAACCCTAAACCTAACCGTAACCCTAACCCTAACCCTAACCCTACCCGAACTATAACCCTAACCCTAACCTGAACCCGAACCCGAATCCAAACCCTAACCCTAACCCGACCCTAACCCTAACCCTATCCCTAACCGGAAACCTAACCCTAACCCTAACCCTAACCCGAACCCGAAACCTAACCCTAACCCGACCCTAACCTTAACGCTATCCCTAACCGGAACACTAACTCTAACCCTAACACTAAACCGAACCCGAAACGTAACCCTAACCATAACCCTAACCCTGATCCGAACCCTAACCCGAACCCTAACACGAACCCTAACTCTAAACCTAACCCGAACCCGAAGCCAAACACTAACCATAACCCAAACGATACCCGAACCCGAACCCTAAACCAAAACCGATCCCGCACCCTAACCCTAACCCGAAACCTAACCCTAACCCTAACCCTAACCCTAACCCTAACACGAACCCTAACCCAAATCTTTACCCTAACCCTAACCCTACTCTGAACCCGAACCCGAACCCTAACCCTACCCCGAACCCTAACCCGAACCCAAACCCTACCCCTAATCCGACCCGAAACTGAATCGTAACCCTAACCCTAAAGGTAAACCTAACCCAAAACCTAACCCGAACCCAAACCCTAAACCTCACTCTAATCCTAACCCGAACCCTAACCCTAACCCTAACCCTAACCCTAACCGAACCCTAGCCCTAACCCAAACCCTAACCCGAACACGAATCCTAACCGGAACTCTAACCCTAACCCTAACCATACCCGAAATATAACCGCAAACCTAACCCTAACCCAAAACCAAACCCTAACAGTAACCTTAACCCTAACCCGAACCCTAACCCTAACCTGCACCCTAACCCTAACCATAACCCTAACCCTAAACCAAACAGTAACCCTAACCCTAACCATAACGCTAACCCGAACCCTAACCATAACCCTAACCCTAACCCTAACCTGAAACCGAACCCAATCCCGAACCCGAACCCGAACCCGAACACGAACCCTAACCTGAACCCAAACACTAAACCGAACCCTAAACCTAACCCTAACCGAAACCCTAACCCTAACCTTAACCTGAACCCGAACCCGAACCCTAACCCTACCCGAACCCTAACCCTAACCCTAACCTGAACCCGAACCCGAATCCAAACCCTAACCCTAACCCAAACCCTAACCCGAACTCTAACCCTAACCCTAACCCGAACCCTAACCCGAACCCTAACCCGAACCCGATCCCTAACCCGAACCCTAACCCGAACCATAACCCTAACCCGAACCCGAACCCGAACCCTAACCCGAACCCGAACCCTAACCCTAACCCGATCCCGAACCCGAACCCTAACCCTAACCTGAACCCGAACCCTAACCCGAAAACGAACCCTAATCCGAACCCTAACCCTAATCCGAACCCTAACCCTAAACCGAACCCTAACCCTAACCCGAACCCTAACCCGAACCCGAACCCTAACCCGAACCCGAACCCTAACCCTAACCTGAACCCTAACCCGAACCCGAACCCTAACCCGAACCCTAACCTGAACCCTAACCCTAACCCTAACCCTAAACTGAACCCTAACCCTAACCCTAACCCTAACCCGAACCCTAACCCGAACCCTAACCCGAACCCGAACCCTAACCTGAACCCGAACCCTAACCCGAACCCGAACCCTAACCCGAACCCTTACCCTAACCCTAACCCGAACCCTAACCCGAACCTGAACCCGAACCCGAACCCTAATCCTAACCCGAACCCGAACCCGAACCCGAATCCATACTCGAAAGCGAAACCAATCCCGAACCAGAACCCGAACCCGAACCCTAACCCCTAACCCGAACCCGAACCCGAATCCATAACTGAAAGCGAAACCGATACCGAACCCGAACCGAAACCGAAACTGAACCCTACCCGAACCCGAACCCGAACCCTACCCGAACCCGAACCTGAAACCTACCCGAACCAGAACCAGAACCAGAACCCAAGCCCCTAACCCGAACCCGAACCCGAAACCCATAATTGTTTGTGCCAATGTAAAGAAAATGCCATACGCTTATCTGTAAGAAACAACAGTGCCCTGGAACAGTCTGAGCCTTAATATCAGCACTGTGCTTTTGGGAGCGGGAGTTAAAGCGGAGGCAAACAGCACTAAGACACATTTGGCAAAAATCGCGTTCCAATGAATAATATTTTCTTCCCTTTCAAACCCAAACGTAAGTGGTTGTGGCCAGATAAATAAATGCCACACACTTATCTGTAAGAAGCAACAGTGCCCAGGAACGGGTTTCTACGTGAAGAAAATATTTCTCGTTGGAACTCCGCTTTTTTACTTTACCTTCCACAACCCCTTGTGATAGGGTTTCCACGTTAAGAAAATAGTTTTCATTGGAAGCCGGTTTTTCCCAAATGTGTCTAAGTGCTGTATTCCTCGGGTTTCACTCATGCTACCAAAAGCACAGTGATGATGTTAGGGCTTAGACTGTTCCTGGGTAATGTTGTTTCTTACACATAAGGGTGTGGCATTTTCTTTACATTGCCACAACCACATATGATAGGGTTTCAACATGAACAAAATATTTTTCGTTGGAAGCGGTTTTTTGTCAAATGTGTCTCAATACCGTGTTGTTTGGGATTAACTAATGCTACCAAAATCACTATGATGATGTGAGGGCTCAGACCGATCCTGGAAACTTCTGTTTCTTACAGATAAGCGTATGGCATTTTCTTTACATTGGCACAAACAATTATGATAGAGTTTGCAAAAGAGAAAATATATTTCACTGAAAGGCGGTTTTTGCCAAATTTTCTCAGCTGTTTGCCTCGGTTTTAACTCATGATACCAAAAGAACAGTGATGATCTTAGGGCTCAGACCGTCCATGGGACCTGTTATTTCTTACAAATAAGCATATGAACATCCTTTACCTTGCCACAACAAATTAAGATAGAGTTTGCACATCAAGAAATATTCTTCATTTGAACCCGTTTCTGCCAAATATGTCTCAGTACTATGTCCTCAGCACTTGGGAGCATGTCTGCACGTGGAGAAAGACTTTTTCGTGGGAAGCCGGTTTTTGTCAAACGGGTCCCAGTGCTGTGCTCCTCTCTTTTCACTCCTGCTGCCAGAAGCCCAGTGAGGATGGCAGGGCTTAGAACATGGCTGGGCACTATGGTTTCTTCCAGAGTCGTGGATAGCATTTGCTTTACCTTGCCACAACCACTTGTGAGAGGGTCTGCACCTCAGGAAAACTGTTTCCGTGGGAAGCGGGCTTTTGGCCAAACGGGTCTCAGGGCCGTGGGCCTCGGGTGTCCCTCCGGCTCCCCAAAGCACAGGGAAGAGGTGAGGGGCTTAGACCATGCCTGGGCAATGTTGTTTCTTACACCTGGGTGTTTGGCATTTTTTTTTACCTGGCTACCCCCACTTGGGATAGGTTTTCCACAAAAGAGCATATTGCTTCTCGGAAGCCGTTTTTGCCCCAGGGGTCTCCAGGGTGTGTTCGTTGGGGTTGAACTCCTGCTAGCAAAACCGCCGGGATGAGGGAAGGGCTGAGACTGTGCCTGGGCCCTGTGGTCTCTTACAGGTCAGTGTATGGCAATTCCTTCACCTTGCCACAGGCACTTGGGAGCATGTCCGCATGTGGAGAAAGACTTTCCTGTGGAAAGCCGGTTTTTGTCAAACGGGTCCCATTGCTGTGCTTTCTTTTCACTCCTGCTGCCAGAAGCCCAGTGAGTATGGGAGGGTTTAGAACATGGCTGGGCACTGTGGTTTCGTCCAGAGACGTGGAGGGCATTTGCTTTACCTTGCCACAACCACTTGGGAGAGGTTCTGCACCTCAGGAAAACTGTTTCCATGGGAAGCCGGCTTTTGACCAAACGGGTCTCAGGGCCGTGGGCCTCGGGTGTCACTCCGGCTCCCAAAAGCACAGGGACGAGGTGAGGGGCTTAGACCATGCCTGGGCAATGTTGTTTCTTACACCTGGGTGTGTGGCATTTTGTTGACCTGGCTACCCCCACTTGGGATAGGTTTTCCACAGCAAGAGCATATTGCTCGTCGGAAGCCGTTTTGGCCCCAGGGGTCTCCGGGCTGTGTTCGTTGGGGTGGAACTCCTGCTAGCAAAACCGCCAGGATGAGGGAAGGACTCAGACTGTGCCTGGGCCCTGTGGTGTCTTACAGGTCAGTATATGGCATTTCCTTCACCTTGCCAAAGACACTTGGGAGCATGTCTGCAGGTGGAGAAAGACTTTCCCGTGTGAAGCCGGTTTTTGTAAAACGGGTCCCAGTGCTGTGCTCCTCTCTTTTCACTCCTGCTGCCAGAAGCCCAGTGAGTATGGGAGGGCTTAGAACATGGCTGGGCACTGTGGTTTCTTCCAGAGAAGTGGATGGCATTTGCTTTACCTTGCCACAACCACTTGTGAGAGGGTCTGCACCTCAGGAAAACTGTTTCCGTGGGAAGCCGGCTTTTTGACAGACGGGTCACAGGCCCGAGGCCTCGTGTGTTCCACGGGATCCCAAAAGCACAGGGACGAGGTGGGGGGCTTAGAACATGCCTGGGCAATGTTGTTTCTTACACCTGGGTGTGTGGCATTTTGTTTACCTGGCTACCCCCACTTGGGATAGGTTTTCCACAGCTAGAGCATATTGCTCGTCGGAAGCCGTTTTGGCCCCAGGGGTCTCCGGGCTGTGTTCGTTGGGGTTGAACTCCTGCTAGCAAAACTGCCAGGATGAGGGAAGGGCTCAGACTGTGCCTGGGCCCTGTGGTCTCTTACAGGTCAGTGTATGGCATTTCCTTCACCTTGCCACAGGCACTTGGGAGCATGTCTGCACGTGGAGAAGACTTTCCCGTGGGAAGCCAGTTTTTGTCAAACGGGTCCAGGTGCTGTGCTCCTCTCATTTCACTCCTGCAGCCAGAAGCTCAGTGAGGATGGGAGGGCTTAGAACGTGGCTGGGCACTGTGGTTTCTTCAAGAGAAGTGGATGGCATTTGCTTTACCTTGCCACAACCACTTGTGTGAGGGTCTGCACCTCAGGAAAACTGTTTCCTTGGGAAGCCGGCTTTTTGCCAGACGGGTCTCAGGGCTGTGGGCCTCGGGTGTCCCTCTGGCTCCCACAAGCACAGGGACAAGGTGAGGGGCTTAGACTATGCCTGGTCAATTTTGTGTCTTACACCTCGGGGTGTGGCATTTTGTTTACCTGGCTACCCCCACTTTGCATAGGTTTTCCACAGCAAGAGCATATTGCTCGTTGTAAGCCGTTTTTGCCTCAGGGTTCTCCGGGCTGGGGTCGTTGGGTTTGAACTCCTGCTAGGAAAACCGCCGGGATGAGGGAAGGGCTCAGACTGTGCCTGGGCCCTGTGGTCTCTTACAGGTCAGTGTATGGCATTTCCTTCACCTTGCCACAGGCACTGGGGAGCATGTCTGCACGTGGAGAAAGCCTCTCCCGTGGGAAGCCGGTTTTTGTGAAACGGGTCCCAGTGCTGTGCTCCTCTCTTTTCTCTCCTGCAGCCAGAAGTCCAGTGAGGATGGGAGGCGTTAGAACATGGCTGGGCACTGTGGTTTCTTCCAGAGAAGTGGATGGCATTTGCTTTACCTTGCCACAACCACTTGTGAGAGGGTCTGCACCTCAGGAAAACTGTTTCCGTTGGAAGCCGGGTTTTGGCCAAACGGGTCTCAGGGCCGTGGGCCTCGGGTGTCCCTCTGGCTCCCAAAAGCACAGGGACGACGTGAGGGGCTTGGACCAAGCCTGGGCAATGTTGTTTCTTACACCTGGGTGTGTGGCATTTGGTTACCTGACTACCCCCACTTTGCGTAGGTTTTCCACAGCAAGCACCTATTGTTCCTTGGAAGCCGTTTTTGCCCCAGGGGTTTCCGGGCTGTGTTCCTTGGAGTTGAACTCCTGGTAGCAAAACCGCCGGGTTGAGGGAAGGGTTCAGACTGTGCCTGGGCCCTGTGGTCTCTTCCAGGTCAGTGTATGGCATTTCCTTCCCCTTGCCACAGGCACCTGGGAGCATGTCTGCACGTGGAGAAAGACTTTCCCGTGGGAAGCCGGTTTTTGTCAAACGGGTCCCAGTGCTGTGCTCCTCTTTTTCACTCCTGCTGCCAGAGGCCCAGTGAGGATGGGAGGGCTTAGAAAATGGCTGGGCACTGTGGTTTCTTCCAGAGACGTGGATGGAATTTGCTTTACCTTGCCACAACCACTTGTGAGAGGTCTGCACCTCAGGAAAACTGTTTCCGTGGGAAGCCGGCTTTTGGCCAAACGGGTATCATGGCCGTGGGCCTCGGGTTACCCACCGGCTCCCAAAAGCACAGGGATGAGGTGAGGGGCTTCGACCATGCCTGGGGAATGTTGTTTCTTTCACCTGGGTGTGTGGCATTTTGTGTACCTGGCTACCCCCACTTGGGATAGGTTTTCCACAGCAAGAGCGTATTGCTCGTCGGAAGACGTATTTGCCCCAGGGGTCTCCGGGCTGTGTTCTTTGGGGTTGAACTCCTGCTAGCAAAACCGCCGGGATGAGGGAAGGGCTCAGACTGTGCCTGGGCCCTGTGGTCTCTTCCAGGTCAGTGTATGGCATTTCCTTCACCTTGCCACAGGCACTTGGGAGCATGTCTGCACGTGGAAAAAGACTTTCCCGTGGGAAGCCGGTTTTTGTGAAATGGTTCCCAGTGCTGTGCTCTTCTCTTTTCACTCCTGCTGCCAGAAGCAAAGTGAGGATGGGAGTGTTTAGAACATGGCTGGGCACTGTGGTTTCTTCCAGAGAAGTGGAGGGCATTTGCTTTACCTTGACACAACCACTTGTGAGAGGGTCTGCACCTCAGGAAAACTGTTTCCGTGGGAAGCCGGCTTTTGGCCAAACGGGTATCATGGCCGTGGGCCTCGGATTTCCCTATGGCTCCCAAAATCACAGGGATGAGGTGAGGGGCTTAGACCATACCTGGGCAGTTTAGAACATGGCTGGGCACTGTGGTTTCTTCCAGAATCGTGGATGGCATTTGCTTTACCTTGCCACAACCACTTGTGAGAGGGTCTGCACCTCAGGAATCTGTTTCCGTGGGAAGCCGTCTTTTTGTCAAATGGGTCTCAGGGCCGTGGGCTTCAGGTGTCCCTCGGTCTCCCAAAAGCACAGGGACGAGTTGAGGGGCTTAGACCATGCCTGGGCAATGTTGCTTCTTTAACCTGGGTGTGTGGCATTTTGTTTACCTGGCTACCCCCACTTGGGATAGGTTTTCCACAGCAAGAGCGTATTGCTCGTCGGAAGCCGTATTTGCCCCAGGGGTCTCCGGGCTGTGTTCCTTGGGGTTGAACTCCTGCTAGCAAAACCGCCGGGATGAGGGAAGGGCTCAGACTGTGCCTGGGCCCTGTGGTCTCTTACAGGTCAGTCTATGGCATTTCCTTCACCTTGCCACAGGCACTTGGGAGCATGTTTGCACGTGGAGAAAGACTTTCCCGTGGGAAGCCGGTTTTTGTCAAACGGGTCCCAGTGCTGTGCTCCTCTCTTTTCACTCCTGCTGCCAGAAGACCAGTGAGGATGGGAGTGTTTAGAACATGGCTGGACACTGTGGTTTCTTCCAGAGACGTAAATGGCATTTGCTTTACCTTGCCACAACCCTTGTGAGAGGGTCTGCACCTCAGGAAAACAGTTTCCTTGGGAAGCCGGCTTTTTGCCAGACGGGTCTCAGGGCCGTTTTCCTCGGGTGTCCCTCCGGCTCCCCAAAGCAAGGGACGAGATGAGGGGCTTAGACCATGCTTGGGCCATGTTGTTTCTCACAGCTGGGTGTGTGGCATTTTGTTTAACTGGCTACCCCTACTTTGGATAGGTTTTCCACAGCAAGAGCATATTGCTCGTCGGTAGCCGTATTTGCCCCAGGGGTCTCCGGGCTGTGTTCGTTGGGGTTGAACTCCTGCTAGCAAAACCGCCGGGATGAGGGAAGGGCTTAGAATGTGCCTGGGCCCTGTGGTCTCTTCCAGGTCAGTGTATGGCATTTCCTTCACCTTGCCACAGGCACTTGGGAGCATGTCTGCACGTGGAGAAAGACTTTTTCGTGGGAAGCCGGTTTTTGTCAAATGGGTCCCAATGCTGTGCTCTTCTTTTTCACTCCTGCTGCCAGAAGCCCAGTGAGGATGGGAGGGCTTAGATCATGGCTGGGCACTGTGGTTTCTTCCAGAGAAGTGGATGGCATTTGCTTTAACTTGCCACAACCACTTGTGAGAGGGTCTGTACCTCAGGAAAACTGTGTCCGTGGGAAGCCATTTTTTGCCATATGGGTCTCAGGGCCGTGGGCCTCGGGTGTCACTCCGGCTCCCACAAGCACAGGGACAAGGTGAGGGGCTTAGACTATGCCTGGGCAATTTTGTTTCTTACACCTCGGGGTGTGGCATTTTGTTTACCTGGCTACCCCCACTTTGGATAGGTTTTCCACAGCAAGAGCATATTGCTCGTTGTAAGCTGTTTTTGCCCCAGGGTTCTCCGGGCTGGGGTCGTTGGGGTTGAACTCCTGCTAGGAAAACCGCCGGGATGAGGGAATGGCTCAGACTGTGCCTGGGCCCTGTGGTCTCTTACAGGTCAGTGTATGGCATTTCCTTCACCTTGCCACAGGCACTGGGGAGCATGTCTGCACGTGGAGACTTTCCCGTGGGAAGCCGGTTTTGTCCTTCTGGTCCCAGTGCTGTGCTCCTCTCTTTCACTCCTGCTGCCAGAAGCCCAGAGAGGATGGGAGGGCTTAGAACATGCCTGGGCACTGTGGTTTCTTCTAGAGAAGTGGATGGCATTTGCTTTACCTTGCCACAACCACTTGTGAGAGGGTCTGCACCTCAGGAAAACTGTTTCCATGGGAAGCCGGCTTTTGGCCAAACTTGTCTCAGAGCCGTGGAAATCGGGTGTCCCTTGGGCTCCCCAAAGCACAGCGGCGCGTTGAGATGCTTAGACCACGCCTGGGCAATGTTTTTTCTTACACTTGGGTGTGTTCCATTTTGCTTACCTGGCTACCCCCACTTGGGTAGGTATTCCACAGCAAGAGCATATTTCTCAGCGGAAGCCATATTTGCCCCACGGGTCTCCTTGCTGGGTTCGTTGGAGTTGAACTCCTGCTAGCAAAACCGCCAGGATGAGGAAAGGGCTCAGACTGTGCCTGGGCCCTTTGGTCTCTTCCAGGTCAGTATATGGCATTTCCTTCCCCTTGCCACAGGCACCTGGGAGCATGTCTGCACGTGGAGAAAGACTTTCCCGTGGGAAGCCGGTTTTTGTCAAACGGGTCCCAGTGCTCTGCTCCTCTCTTTTCACTCCTGCTGCCAGAAGCCCAGGGAGGATGGGAGGGCTTAGAACATGGCTGGGAACTGTGGTTTCTTCCAGAGAAGTGGAGGGCATTTGCTTTACCTTGCCACAACCACTTGTGAGAGGGTCTGCACCTCAGGAAAGCTGTTTCCGTGGGAAGCCGGCTTTTTGCAAAGGGGTCTCAGGGCCGTGGGCCTCGGCTGTCCTTCCGGCTCCCCAAAGCACAGGGACGAGGTGAGGGGCTTAGACCATGCCTGGGTAATGTTGTTTCTTACGCCTGGGTGTGTGGCATGTTGTTGACCTGGCTACCCCCACTTGAGATACGTTTTCCACAGCAAGCACCTATTGTTCGTCAGAAGCCGTTTTTGCCTCAGGGGTCTCCGGGCTGTGTTCGTTGGGGTTGAACTCCTGCTAGCAAAACCGCCGGGATGAGGGAAGGGTTCAGACTGTGCCTGGGCCCTGTGGTCTCTTCCAGGTCAGTGTATGGCATTTCCTTCCCCTTGCCACAGGCACCTGGGAGCATGTCTGCACGTGGAGAAAGACTTTCCCGTGGGAAGCCGGTTTTTGTCAAACGGGTCCCAGTGCTCTGCTCCTCTCTTTTCACTCCTGCTGCCAGAAGCCCAGGGAGGATGGGAGGGCTTAGAACATGGCTGGGCACTGTGTTTTCTTCCAGAGAAGTGGAGGGCATTTGCTTTACCTTGACACAACCACTTGGGAGAGGGTCTGCACCTCAGGAAAACTGTTTCCGGGGGAAGCCGGCTTTTTGCAAAGGGGTCTCAGGGCCGTGGGCCTCGGCTGTCCCTCCGGCTCCCCAAAGCACAGGGACGAGTTTAGGGGCTTAGACCATGCCTGGGCAATGTTGTTTCTTACACGTGGGTGTGTGGCATTTTGTTGAGCTGGCTACCCCCACTTGGGATAGGTTTTCCACAGCAAGCACCTCTTGTTCGTCGGAAACCGTTTTTGCCTTAGGGGTCTCCGGGCTGTGTTCGTTGGGGTTGAACTCCTGCTGGCAAAACTGCCGGGATGAGGGAAGGGTTCAGACTGTGCCTGGGCCCTGTGGTCTCTTCCAGGTCAGTGTATGGCATTTCCTTCCCCTTGCCACAGGCTCCTGGGAACATGTCTGCACGTGGAGAAAGACTTTCCCGTGGGAAGCCGGTTTTTGTCAAACGGGTTCCAGTGCTCTGCTCTTCTCTTTTCACTCCTGCTGCCAGAAGCCCAGGGAGGATGGGAGGGCTTAGAACATGGCTGGGCACTGTGGTTTCTTCCAGAGAAGTGGAGGGCATTTGCTTTACCTTGCCACAACCACTTGGGAGAGGGTCTGACCTCAGGAAAGCTGTTTCCGTGGGAAGCCGGCTTTTTGCAAAGGGGTCTCAGGGCCGTTGGCCTCGGCTGTCCCTCCGGCTCCCCAAAAAACAGGGACGAGGTGAGGGGCTTAGACCATGCCTGGGCAATGTTGTTTCTTACACCTGGGTGTGTGGCATTTTGTTGACCTGGATACCCCCACTTGAGATACGTTTTCCACAGCAAGCACCTATTGTTCGTCAGAAGCCGTTTTTGCCTCAGGGGTCTCCGGGCTGTGTTCGTTGGGGTTGAACTCCTGCTAGCAAAACCGCCGGGATGAGGGAAGGGTTCAGACTGTGCCTGGGCCCTGTGGTCTCTTCCAGGTCAGTGTATGGCTTTTCCTTCCCCTTGCCACAGGCACCTGGGAGCATGTCTGCACGTGGAGAAAGACTTTCCCGTGGGAAGCCGGTTTTTGTCAAACGGGTCCCAGTGCTCTGCTCCTCTCTTTTCACTCCTGCTGCCAGAAGCCCAGGGAGGATGGGAGGGCTTAGAACATGGCTGGGCACTGTGGTTTCTTCCAGAGAAGTGGAGGGCATTTGCTTTACCTTGCCACAACTACTTGGGAGAGGGTCTGCACCTCAGGAAAACTGTTTCCGTGGGAAGCCAGCTTTTGGCAAAGGGGTCTCAGGGCCGTGGGCCTCGGCTGTCCCTCCGGCTCCCCAAAGCACAGGGACGAGGTGAGGGGCTTAGACCATGCCTGGGCAATGTTGTTTCTTACACGTGGGTGTGTGGCATTTTGTTTACCTGGCTACCCCCACTTGGGATAGGTTTTCCACAGCAAGCACCTCTTGTTCGTCGGAAGCCGTTTTTGCCTCAGGGGTCTCCGGGCTGTGTTCGTTGGGGTTGAACTCCTGCTAGCAAAACCGCCGGGATGAGGGAAGGGCTCAGACTGTGCCTGGGCCCTGTGGTCTCTTCCAGGTCAGTGTATGGCATTTCCTTCCCCTTGCCACAGGCACCTGGGAGCATGTCTGCACGTGGAGAAAGACTTTCCCGTGGGAAGCCGGTTTTTGTCAAACGGGTCCCAGTGCTCTACTCCTCTCTTTTCACTCCTGCTGCCAGAAGCCCAGGGAGGATGGGAGGGCTTAGAACATGGCTGGGCACTGTGGTTTCTTCCAGAGAAGTGGATGGCATTTGCTTTAAGTTGCCCAACCACTTGTGAGAGGGTCTGTACCTCAGGAAAACTGTGTCCGTGGGAAGCCATTTTTTGCCATATGGGTCTCAGGGCCGTGGGCCTCGGGTGTCCCTCCGGCTCCCACAAGCACAGGGACAAGGTGAGGGGCTTAGACTATGCCTGGGCAATTTTGTTTCTTACACCTCGGGGTGTGGCATTTTGTTTACCTGGCTACCCCCACTTTGCATAGGTTTTCCACAGCAAGAGCATATTGCTCGTTGTAAGCTGTTTTTGCCCCAGGGTTCCCCGGGCTGGGGTCGTTGGGGTTCAACTCCTGCTAGGAAAACCGCCGGGATGAGGAAATGGCTCAGACTGTGCCTGGACCCTGTGGTCTCTTACAGGTCAGTGTATGGCATTTCCTTCACCTTGCCACAGGCACTGGGGAGCATGTCTGCACGTGGAGACTTTCCCGTGGGAAGCCGTTTTTGTACTACTGGTCCCAGTGCTGTGCTCCTCTCTTTTCACTCCTGCTGCCAGAAGCCCAGAGAGGATGGGAGGGCTTAGAACATGCCTGGGCACTGTGGTTTCTTCTAGAGAAGTGGAGGGCATTTGCTTTACCTTGCCACAACCACTTGGGAGAGGGTCTGCACCTCAGGAAAACTCTTTCCGAGGGACGCCGGCTTTTTGCAAAGGGGTCTCAGGGCCGAGGGCCTCGGCTGTCCCTCCGGCTCCCCAAAGCACAGGGACGAGGTGAGGGGCTTAGACCATGGCTGGGCAATGTTGTTTCTTACACCTGGGTGTGTGGCATTTTGTTGACCTGGCTACCCCCACTTGGGATACATTTTCCACAGCAAGCACCTATTGTTCGTCGGAAGCCGTTTTTGCCCCAGGGGTCTCCGGGCTGTGTTCGTTGGGGTTGAACTCCTGCTAGCAAAACCGCCGGCATGAGGGAAGGGCTAAGACGGTGCCTGGGCACTGTGGTCTCTTACCCGACCCGTACCCTAACTAGAATCCAAACCCTATACCCTGACCGAGACCCTGAGCGTGATCCTGACCATTACCCTGACCCTAACCCGAACCCTAACCCTAACCCTAACCCCTAACCCTAACCCTAACCCTAACCCTAACCTGATCCCTAACCATAACTCTAACCCGAACCCTAATCCTAAACCGAACACTAGCCCTAACCCAAACCCTAACCCTAACCCGAACCCTAAATGGAACCCTAACCCTAACCCTAACCCTAACTCGAATCCTAACCCTAACCCTAACCTAATCCTAACCCTTACCCTAACCCTTACTCGAACCCTAACCCGAACCGTAACCTGAACCCTAACCCTAACCCTAACCCTAAACCTCAGCCTAACACAAACCTGAACCCGAACCCTAACCGTACCCTACGCGAACGAGAACCCTAACCCGAACCCTAACCCTAAACCGAACCAGAAACCTAACCAGAACCCTAGCCCTAACACGAACCCTCACAGTAATCCTAACCCTAACCCGAAACCTAACCCTAACCCTAACCCTAACCCTACCACGAAAACCAACCCTAACCCTAAACCTAACTCTAACCGTAACGTGAACCCTAACCCTAACCCTAACCCTAAACCAAACCCTAACCCTAACCCTAACCCTAACCCTAACCCTAAACCTAACCCGAAGCCAAACCCTAAACCTCACTCTAACCCTAACCCGAACCCTAACCCTAATACTAAAATTAAGCCTAACGCAAACCCTAACCCTAACCCGAACCCTAACCCTAACACGACCCTAACCCTAAACCTATCCCTAACCGGAAACCTAACCCCAACCCTAACCCTAACCCTAACCCTAACCCGAACCCTAACCCTAATCCGTACCCTAACACGAACCCTAACCCAAAACCTAACCCTAACAGTAACCCTAACCCTAACACGAACCCTAACCCTACCCGAACCCTAATCCTAACCCTAACCTGAACCCGAACCCGAATCCAAACCCTAACCCTAACCTAAACCCTAACCCGAACTCTAACCCTAACCCTAACCCCAACCGAACCCGAACCTGAACCCGAAACCGAACCCGAACCTGAACCCTAACCGTAACCCGAAACCTAATCCTAACCCTAGCCCTAAACGTCACCCGAACCCTGACCCAAACCCGAACCTGAACTCTAACCCTAAACCGAACCCTAACCTGAACCCGAACCCTAACCATAACACTAACCCAAACCCTAACCCTAACCCTAACCCTAACCCGAACCCGAACCCGAATCCAAACCCTAACCCTAACCTAAACCTAACCCTAACCCTAACCCTAACCCTAACCCTGATCCGAACCCTAACCCTAACCCTAACCCTAACCCTAAACGTAACCCTAAAACAAAGCCTAACCCTAACCTGACCCTAACCCTAACACTACCCCAAACCTGAACCCTAACCCTAACCCTAACCCAACTCCGAACCCGAATGGTATCCCTAACCCTAAACCTAACCCTAACCCTAACCCTAACCCGAACTCTAACCCTAACCCTAACCCTAACGCGAACCCGAACCCGAATCCAAACCCTAACCCGAACCCTAACCCTAACCCTAACCCTAACCCTAACCCTAACCTGAACCCTAACCCTAACCCTAACCCTAAACCTAAACCTAACCAGAACCCAAACCCTAAACCTCACTCTAACCCTAACCCGAACCCTAACCCTAATACTAAAATTAAGCCTAACCCGAACCCTAACACTAACCCGAACCCTAACCCTAACATGACCCTAACCCTAACCCTATCCCTAACCGGAAACCTAACCCGAACACGAACCCTAACCCTAACCCTAACCCTAACCCTAACCCTAACACGAACCCTAACCCTAACCCTAACACGAACCCTAACAGGAACCCTAACCGTAACCCGTACCCTAACACGAACCCTAACCCAAAACCTAACCCTAACAGTAACCCTAACACTAACCCGAACCCTAACCCTAACTAGAACCCTAACCCTAACCCTAACCCTAACCCTAAACGAAACAGTAACCCTAACCCTAACCCTAACCCTAACCCGAACGCTAACCATAACCCTAACCCTAACCCTAAACTGAAACCGAACCCTATCCCGAACCCGAACCCTAACCCGAACCCGAACCCTAACCTGAACCCTAAACCTAACCTGAACCCTAACCCTAACCGTAAACCTAACCCTAACCCTAACCATAACCCGAACCCGAACCCTAACCCTATCCGAACCCTAACCCTAACCCTAACCTGAATCCGAACACGAATCCAAACCCTAACCCTAACCCAAACCCTAACCCGAACTCTAACCCTAACCCTAACCCGATCCCTAACCCTAAACCTAACCGTAACCCTAACCCTAACCCTAACCCTACCCGAACTATAACCCTAACCCTAACCTGAACCCGAACCCGAATCCAAACCCTAACCCTAACCCGACCCTAACCCTAACCCTATCCCTAACCGGAAACCTAACCCTAACCCTAACCCTAACCCGAACCCGAAACCTAACCCTAACCCGACCCTAACCTTAACGCTATCCCTAACCGGAACACTAACTCTAACCCTAACACTAAACCGAACCCGAAACGTAACCCTAACCATAACCCTAACCCTGATCCGAACCCTAACCCGAACCCTAACACGAACCCTAACTCTAAACCTAACCCGAACCCGAAGCCAAACACTAACCATAACCCAAACGATACCCGAACCCGAACCCTAAACCAAAACCGATCCCGCACCCTAACCCTAACCCGAAACCTAACCCTAACCCTAACCCTAACCCTAACACGAACCCTAACCCAAATCTTTACCCTAACCCTAACCCTACTCTGAACCCGAACCCGAACCCTAACCCTACCCCGAACCCTAACCCGAACCCAAACCCTACCCCTAATCCGACCCGAAACTGAATCGTAACCCTAACCCTAACCGTAAACCTAACCCAAAACCTAACCCGAACCCAAACCCTAAACATCACTCTAATCCTAACCCGAACCCTAACCCTAACCCTAACCCTAACCCTAACCGAACCCTAGCCCTAACCCAAACCCTAACCCGAACACGAATCCTAACCGGAACTCTAACCCTAACCCTAACCATACCCGAAATATAACGGCAAACCTAACCCTAACCCAAAACCAAACCCTAACAGTAACCTTAACCCTAACCCGAACCCTAACCCTAACCTGCACCCTAACCCTAACCCTAACCCTAACCCTAAACCAAACAGTAACCCTAACCCTAACCATAACGCTAACCCGAACCCTAACCATAAGCCTAACCCGAACCCTAACCTGAAACCGAACCCAATCCCGAACCCGAACCCGAACCCGAACCCGAACCCTAACCTGAACCCAAACACTAAACCGAACCCTAAACCTAACCCTAACCGAAACCCTAACCCTAACCCTAACCTGAACCCGAACCCGAACCCTAACCCTACCCGAACCCTAACCCTAACCCTAACGTGAACCCGAACCCGAATCCAAACCCTAACCCTAACCCAAACCCTAACCCGAACTCTAACCCTAACCCGAACCCTAACCCGAACCCTAACCCGAACCCGATCCCTAACCCGAACCCTAACCCGAACCATAACCCTAACCCGAACCCGAACCCGAACCCTAACCCGAACCCGAACCCTAACCCTAACCCTAACCCTAACCCAAACCCTAACCCAAACCTGAACCCGAACCATAACCCAAAAACGAACCCTAATCCGAACCCTAACCCTAATCCGAACCCTAACCCTAAACCGAACCCTAACCCTAACCCGAACCCTAACCCGAACCCGAACCCTAACCCGAACCCAAACCCTACCCCTAATCCGACCCGAAACTGAATCGTAACCCTAACCCTAACCGTAAACCTAACCCAAAACCTAACCCGAACCCAAACCCTAAACCTCACTCTAATCCTAACCCGAACCCTAACCCTAACCCTACCCCTAACCCTAACCCTAACCGAACCCTAGCCCTAACCCAAACCCTAACCCGAACACGAATCCTAACCGGAACTCTAACCCTAACCCTAACCATACCCGAAATATAACCGCAAACCTAACCCTAACCCAAAACCAAACCCTAACAGTAACCTTAACCCTAACCCGAACCCTAACCCTAACCTGCACCCTAACCCTAACCCTAACCCTAACCCTAAACCAAACAGTAACCCTAACCCTAACCATAACGCTAACCCGAACCCTAACCATAACCCTAACCCGAACCCTAACCTGAAACCGAACCCAATCCCGAACCCGAACCCGAACCCGAACCCGAACCCTAACCTGAACCCAAACACTAAACCGAACCCTAAACCTAACCCTAACCGAAACCCTAACCCTAACCCTAACCTGAACCCGAACCCGAACCCTAACCCTACCCGAACCCTAACCCTAACCCTAACCTGAACCCGAACCCGAATCCAAACCCTAACCCTAACCCAAACCCTAACCCGAACTCTAACCCTAACCCTAACCCGAACCCTAACCCGAACCCTAACCCGAACCCGATCCCTAACCCGAACCCTAACCCGAACCATAACCCTAACCCGAACCCGAACCCTAACCCGAACCCGAACCCTAACCCTAACCCTAACCCGAACCCTAACCCTAACCTGAACCCGAACCCTAACCCGAAAACGAACCCTAATCCGAACCCTAACCCTAATCCGAACCCTAACCCTAAACCGAACCCTAACCCTAACCCGAACCCTAACCCGAACCCGAACCCTAAACCGAACCCGAACCCGAACCCTAACCCTAACCCGAACCCTAACCCGAACCCGAACCCTAACCCGAACCCTAACCTGAACCCTAACCCTAACCCTAACCCTAAACTGAACCCTAACCCTAACCCTATCCCTAACCCGAACCCTAACCCGAACCCTAACCCGAACCCTAACCCGAACCCGAACCCTAACCTGAACCCGAACCCTAACCCGAACCCGAACCCTAACCCGAACCCTTACCCTAACCCTAACCCGAACCCTAACCCGAACCTGAACCCGAACCCGAACCCTAATCCTAACCCGAACCCGAACCCGAACCCGAATCCATACTCGAAAGCGAAACCAATCCCGAACCAGAACCCGAACCCGAACCCTAACCCCTAACCCGAACCCGAACCCGAATCCATAACTGAAAGCGAAACCGATACCGAACCCGAACCGAAACCGAAACTGAACCCTACCCGAACCCGAACCCGAACCCTACCCGAACCCGAACCTGAAACCTACCCGAACCAGAACCAGAACCAGAACCCAAGCCCCTAACCCGAACCCGAACCCAAAACCCATAATTGTTTGTGCCAATGTAAAGAAAATGCCATACGCTTATCTGTAAGAAACAACAGTGCCCTGGAACAGTCTGAGCCTTAATATCAGCACTGTGCTTTTGGGAGCGGGAGTTAAAGCGGAGGCAAACAGCACTAAGACACATTTGGCAAAAATCGCGTTCCAATGAATAATATTTTCTTCCCTTTCAAACCCAAACGTAAGTGGTTGTGGCCAGATAAATAAATGCCACACACTTATCTGTAAGAAGCAACAGTGCCCAGGAACGGGTTTCTACGTGAAGAAAATATTTCTCGTTGGAACTCCGCTTTTTTACTTTACCTTCCACAACCCCTTGTGATAGGGTTTCCACGTTAAGAAAATAGTTTTCATTGGAAGCCGGTTTTTCCCAAATGTGTCTAAGTGCTGTATTCCTCGGGTTTCACTCATGCTACCAAAAGCACAGTGATGATGTTAGGGCTTAGACTGTTCCTGGGTAATGTTGTTTCTTACACATAAGGGTGTGGCATTTTCTTTACATTGCCACAACCACATATGATAGGGTTTCAACATGAACAAAATATTTTTCGTTGGAAGCGGTTTTTTGTCAAATGTGTCTCAATACCGTGTTGTTTGGGATTAACTAATGCTACCAAAATCACTATGATGATGTGAGGGCTCAGACCGATCCTGGAAACTTCTGTTTCTTACAGATAAGCGTATGGCATTTTCTTTACATTGGCACAAACAATTATGATAGAGTTTGCAAAAGAGAAAATATATTTCACTGAAAGGCGGTTTTTGCCAAATTTTCTCAGCTGTTTGCCTCGGTTTTAACTCATGATACCAAAAGAACAGTGATGATCTTAGGGCTCAGACCGTCCATGGGACCTGTTATTTCTTACAAATAAGCATATGAACATCCTTTACCTTGCCACAACAAATTAAGATAGAGTTTGCACATCAAGAAATATTTTTCATTTGAACCCGTTTCTGCCAAATATGTCTCAGTACTATGTCCTCAGCACTTGGGAGCATGTCTGCACGTGGAGAAAGACTTTTTCGTGGGAAGCCGGTTTTTGTCAAACGGGTCCCAGTGCTGTGCTCCTCTCTTTTCACTCCTGCTGCCAGAAGCCCAGTGAGGATGGCAGGGCTTAGAACATGGCTGGGCACTATGGTTTCTTCCAGAGTCGTGGATAGCATTTGCTTTACCTTGCCACAACCACTTGTGAGAGGGTCTGAACCTCAGGAAAACTGTTTCCGTGGGAAGCGGGCTTTTGGCCAAACGGGTCTCAGGGCCGTGGGCCTCGGGTGTCCCTCCGGCTCCCCAAAGCACAGGGAAGAGGTGAGGGGCTTAGACCATGCCTGGGCAATGTTGTTTCTTACACCTGGGTGTTTGGCATTTTTTTTTACCTGGCTACCCCCACTTGGGATAGGTTTTCCACAAAAGAGCATATTGCTTCTCGGAAGCCGTTTTTGCCCCAGGGGTCTCCAGGGTGTGTTCGTTGGGGTTGAACTCCTGCTAGCAAAACCGCCGGGATGAGGGAAGGGCTCAGACTGTGCCTGGGCCCTGTGGTCTCTTACAGGTCAGTGTATGGCAATTCCTTCACCTTGCCACAGGCACTTGGGAGCATGTCCGCATGTGGAGAAAGACTTTCCTGTGGAAAGCCGGTTTTTGTCAAACGGGTCCCATTGCTGTGCTTTCTTTTCACTCCTGCTGCCAGAAGCCCAGTGAGTATGGGAGGGTTTAGAACATGGCTGGGCACTGTGGTTTCGTCCAGAGACGTGGAGGGCATTTGCTTTACCTTGCCACAACCACTTGGGAGAGGTTCTGCACCTCAGGAAAACTGTTTCCATGGGAAGCCGGCTTTTGACCAAACGGGTCTCAGGGCCGTGGGCCTCGGGTGTCACTCCGGCTCCCCAAAGCACAGGGACGAGGTGAGGGGCTTAGACCATGGCTGGGCAATGTTGTTTCTTACACCTGGGTGTGTGGCACTTTGTTGACCTGGCTACCCCCAGTTGGGATACGTTTTCCACAGCAAGCACCTATTGTTCGTCGGAAGCCGTTTTTGCCCCAGGGGTCTCCGGGCTGTGTTCGTTGGGGTTGAACTCCTGCTAGCAAAACCGCCGGGATGAGGGAAGGGTTCAGACTGTGCCTGGGCCCTGTGGTCTCTTCCAGGTCAGTGTATGGCATTTCCTTCCCCTTGCCACAGGCACCTGGGAGCATGTCTGCACGTGGAGAAAGACTTTCCCGTGGGAAGCCGGTTTTTGCCAAACGGGTCCCAGTGCTCTTCTCCTCTCTTTTCACTCCTGCTGCCAGAAGCCCAGGGAGGATGGGAGGGCTTAGAACATGGCTGGGCGCTGTGGTTTCTTCCAGAGAAGTGGAGGGCATTTGCTTTACCTTTCCACAACCACTTGGGATAGGGTCTGCACCTCAGGAAAGCTGTTTCCGTGGGAAGCCGGCTTTTTGCAAAGGGGTCTCAGGGCCGTGGGCCTCGGCTGTCCCTCCGGCTCCCCAAAGCACAGGGACGAGGTGAGGGGCTTAGACCATGCCTGGGCAATGTTGTTTCTTACACCTGGGTGTGTGGCATGTTGTTGACCTGGCTACCCCCACTTGAGATACGTTTTCCACAGCAAGCACCTATTGTTCGTCAGAAGCCGTTTTTGCCTCAGGGGTCTCCGGGCTGTGTTCGTTGGGGTAGAACTCCTGCTAGCAAAACCGCCGGGATGAGGGAAGTGTTCAGACTGTGCCTGGGCCCTGTGGTCTCTTCCAGGTCAGTGTATGGCTTTTCCTTCCCCTTGCCACAGGCACCTGGGAGCATGTCTGCACGTGGAGAAAGACTTTCCCGTGGGAAGCCGGTTTTTGTCAAACGGGTCCCAGTGCTCTGCTCCTCTCTTTTCACTCCTGCTGCCAGAAGCCCAGGGAGGATGGGAGGGCTTAGAACATGGCTGGGCACTGTGGTTTCTTCCAGAGAAGTGGATGGCATTTGCTTTAAGTTGCCACAACCACTTGTGAGAGGGTCTGTACCTCAGGAAAACTGTGTCCGAGGGAAGCCATTTTTTGCCATATGGGTCTCAGGGCCGTGGGCCTCGGGTGTCCCTCCGGCTCCCACAAGCACAGGGACAAGGTGAGGGGCTTAGACTATGCCTGGGCAATTTTGTTTCTTACACCTCGGGGTGTGTCATTTTGTTTACCTGGCTACCCCCACTTTGCATAGGTTTTCCACAGCAAGAGCATATTGCTCGTTGTAAGTTGTTTTTGCCCCAGGGTTCTCCGGGCTGGGGTCGTTGGGGTTGAACTCCTGCTAGGAAAACCGCCGGGATGAGGAAATGGCTCAGACTGTGCCTGGACCCTGTGGTCTCTTACAGGTCAGTGTATGGCATTTCCTTCACCTTGCCACAGGCACTGGGGAGCATGTCTGCACGTGGAGACTTTCCCGTGGGAAGCCGTTTTTGTACTACTGGTCCCAGTGCTGTGCTCCTCTCTTTTCACTCCTGCTGCCAGAAGCCCAGAGAGGATGGGAGGGCTTAGAACATGCCTGGGCACTGTGGTTTCTTCTAGAGAAGTGGACGGCATTTGCTTTACCTTGCCACAACCACTTGCGAGAGGGTCTGCACCTCAGGAAAACTGTTTCCATGGGAAGCCGGCTTTTGGCCAAACTTGTCTCAGAGCCGTGGAACTCGGGTGTCCCTTGGGCTCCCCAAAGCACAGCGGCGCGTTGAGATGCTTAGACCACGCCTGGGCAATGTTTTTTCTTACACTTGGGTGTGTTCCATTTTGCTTACCTGGCTACACCCACTTGGGTAGGTATTCCACAGCAAGAGCCTATTGCGCAGCGGAAGCCGTATTTGCCCCACGGGTCTCCTTGCTGGGTTGTTAGGGTTGAACTCCTGCTAGCAAAACCGCCGGGATGAGGGAAGGGCTCAGACTGTGCCTGGGCCCTGTGGTCTCTTCTAGGTCAGTGTATGGCATTTCCTTCCCCTTGCCACAGGCACCTGGGAGCATGTCTGCACGTGGAGAAAGACTTTCCCGTGGGAAGCCAGTTTTTGTCAAACGGGTCCCAGTGCTCTGCTCCTCTCTTTTCACTCCTGCTGCCAGAAGCCCAGGGAGGATGGGAGGGCTTAGAACATGGCTGGGCACTGTGGTTTCTTCCAGAGAAGTGGATGGCATTTGCTTTAAGTTGCCCAACCACTTGTGAGAGGGTCTGTACCTCAGGAAAACTGTGTCCGTGGGAAGCCATTTTTTGCCATATGGGTCTCAGGGCCGTGGGCCTCGGGTGTCCCTCCGGCTCCCACAAGCACAGGGACAAGGTGAGGGGCTTAGACTATGCCTGGGCAATTTTGTTTCTTACACCTCGGGGTGTGGCATTTTGTTTACCTGGCTACCCCCACTTTGCATAGGTTTTCCACAGCAAGAGCATATTGCTCGTTGTAAGCTGTTTTTGCCCCAGGGTTCCCCGGGCTGGGGTCGTTGGGGTTCAACTCCTGCTAGGAAAACCGCCGGGATGAGGAAATGGCTCAGACTGTGCCTGGACCCTGTGGTCTCTTACAGGTCAGTGTATGGCATTTCCTTCACCTTGCCACAGGCACTGGGGAGCATGTCTGCACGTGGAGACTTTCCCGTGGGAAGCCGTTTTTGTACTACTGGTCCCAGTGCTGTGCTCCTCTCTTTTCACTCCTGCTGCCAGAAGCCCAGAGAGGATGGGAGGGCTTAGAACATGCCTGGGCACTGTGGTTTCTTCTAGAGAAGTGGAGGGCATTTGCTTTACCTTGCCACAACCACTTGGGAGAGGGTCTGCACCTCAGGAAAACTCTTTCCGAGGGACGCCGGCTTTTTGCAAAGGGGTCTCAGGGCCGAGGGCCTCGGCTGTCCCTCCGGCTCCCCAAAGCACAGGGACGAGGTGAGGGGCTTAGACCATGGCTGGGCAATGTTGTTTCTTACACCTGGGTGTGTGGCATTTTGTTGACCTGGCTACCCCCACTTGGGATACATTTTCCACAGCAAGCACCTATTGTTCGTCGGAAGCCGTTTTTGCCCCAGGGGTCTCCGGGCTGTGTTCGTTGGGGTTGAACTCCTGCTAGCAAAACCGCCGGCATGAGGGAAGGGCTAAGACGGTGCCTGGGCACTGTGGTCTCTTACCCGACCCGTACCCTAACTAGAATCCAAACCCTATACCCTGACCGAGACCCTGAGCGTGATCCTGACCATTACCCTGACCCTAACCCGAACCCTAACCCTAACCCTAACCCCTAACCCTAACCCTAACCCTAACCCTAACCTGATCCCTAACCATAACTCTAACCCGAACCCTAATCCTAAACCGAACACTAGCCCTAACCCAAACCCTAACCCTAACCCGAACCCTAAATGGAACCCTAACCCTAACCCTAACCCTAACTCGAATCCTAACCCTAACCCTAACCTAATCCTAACCCTTACCCTAACCCTTACTCGAACCCTAACCCGAACCGTAACCTGAACCCTAACCCTAACCCTAACCCTAAACCTCAGCCTAACACAAACCTGAACCCGAACCCTAACCGTACCCTACGCGAACGAGAACCCTAACCCGAACCCTAACCCTAAACCGAACCAGAAACCTAACCAGAACCCTAGCCCTAACACGAACCCTCACAGTAATCCTAACCCTAACCCGAAACCTAACCCTAACCCTAACCCTAACCCTACCACGAAAACCAACCCTAACCCTAAACCTAACTCTAACCGTAACGTGAACCCTAACCCTAACCCTAACCCTAAACCAAACCCTAACCCTAACCCTAACCCTAACCCTAACCCTAAACCTAACCCGAAGCCAAACCCTAAACCTCACTCTAACCCTAACCCGAACCCTAACCCTAATACTAAAATTAAGCCTAACGCAAACCCTAACCCTAACCCGAACCCTAACCCTAACACGACCCTAACCCTAAACCTATCCCTAACCGGAAACCTAACCCCAACCCTAACCCTAACCCTAACCCTAACCCGAACCCTAACCCTAATCCGTACCCTAACACGAACCCTAACCCAAAACCTAACCCTAACAGTAACCCTAACCCTAACACGAACCCTAACCCTACCCGAACCCTAATCCTAACCCTAACCTGAACCCGAACCCGAATCCAAACCCTAACCCTAACCTAAACCCTAACCCGAACTCTAACCCTAACCCTAACCCCAACCGAACCCGAACCTGAACCCGAAACCGAACCCGAACCTGAACCCTAACCGTAACCCGAAACCTAATCCTAACCCTAGCCCTAAACGTCACCCGAACCCTGACCCAAACCCGAACCTGAACTCTAACCCTAAACCGAACCCTAACCTGAACCCGAACCCTAACCATAACACTAACCCAAACCCTAACCCTAACCCTAACCCTAACCCGAACCCGAACCCGAATCCAAACCCTAACCCTAACCTAAACCTAACCCTAACCCTAACCCTAACCCTAACCCTGATCCGAACCCTAACCCTAACCCTAACCCTAACCCTAAACGTAACCCTAAAACAAAGCCTAACCCTAACCTGACCCTAACCCTAACACTACCCCAAACCTGAACCCTAACCCTAACCCTAACCCAACTCCGAACCCGAATGGTATCCCTAACCCTAAACCTAACCCTAACCCTAACCCTAACCCGAACTCTAACCCTAACCCTAACCCTAACGCGAACCCGAACCCGAATCCAAACCCTAACCCTAACCCGAACCCTAACCCTAACCCTAACCCTAACCCTAACCCTAACCTGAACCCTAACCCTAACCCTAACCCTAAACCTAAACCTAACCAGAACCCAAACCCTAAACCTCACTCTAACCCTAACCCGAACCCTAACCCTAATACTAAAATTAAGCCTAACCCGAACCCTAACACTAACCCGAACCCTAACCCTAACATGACCCTAACCCTAACCCTATCCCTAACCGGAAACCTAACCCGAACACGAACCCTAACCCTAACCCTAACCCTAACCCTAACCCTAACACGAACCCTAACCCTAACCCTAACACGAACCCTAACAGGAACCCTAACCGTAACCCGTACCCTAACACGAACCCTAACCCAAAACCTAACCCTAACAGTAACCCTAACACTAACCCGAACCCTAACCCTAACTAGAACCCTAACCCTAACCCTAACCCTAACCCTAAACGAAACAGTAACCCTAACCCTAACCCTAACCCTAACCCGAACGCTAACCATAACCCTAACCCTAACCCTAAACTGAAACCGAACCCTATCCCGAACCCGAACCCTAACCCGAACCCGAACCCTAACCTGAACCCTAAACCTAACCTGAACCCTAACCCTAACCGTAAACCTAACCCTAACCCTAACCATAACCCGAACCCGAACCCTAACCCTATCCGAACCCTAACCCTAACCCTAACCTGAATCCGAACACGAATCCAAACCCTAACCCTAACCCAAACCCTAACCCGAACTCTAACCCTAACCCTAACCCGATCCCTAACCCTAAACCTAACCGTAACCCTAACCCTAACCCTAACCCTACCCGAACTATAACCCTAACCCTAACCTGAACCCGAACCCGAATCCAAACCCTAACCCTAACCCGACCCTAACCCTAACCCTATCCCTAACCGGAAACCTAACCCTAACCCTAACCCTAACCCGAACCCGAAACCTAACCCTAACCCGACCCTAACCTTAACGCTATCCCTAACCGGAACACTAACTCTAACCCTAACACTAAACCGAACCCGAAACGTAACCCTAACCATAACCCTAACCCTGATCCGAACCCTAACCCGAACCCTAACACGAACCCTAACTCTAAACCTAACCCGAACCCGAAGCCAAACACTAACCATAACCCAAACGATACCCGAACCCGAACCCTAAACCAAAACCGATCCCGCACCCTAACCCTAACCCGAAACCTAACCCTAACCCTAACCCTAACCCTAACACGAACCCTAACCCAAATCTTTACCCTAACCCTAACCCTACTCTGAACCCGAACCCGAACCCTAACCCTACCCCGAACCCTAACCCGAACCCAAACCCTACCCCTAATCCGACCCGAAACTGAATCGTAACCCTAACCCTAACCGTAAACCTAACCCAAAACCTAACCCGAACCCAAACCCTAAACATCACTCTAATCCTAACCCGAACCCTAACCCTAACCCTAACCCTAACCCTAACCGAACCCTAGCCCTAACCCAAACCCTAACCCGAACACGAATCCTAACCGGAACTCTAACCCTAACCCTAACCATACCCGAAATATAACGGCAAACCTAACCCTAACCCAAAACCAAACCCTAACAGTAACCTTAACCCTAACCCGAACCCTAACCCTAACCTGCACCCTAACCCTAACCCTAACCCTAACCCTAAACCAAACAGTAACCCTAACCCTAACCATAACGCTAACCCGAACCCTAACCATAAGCCTAACCCGAACCCTAACCTGAAACCGAACCCAATCCCGAACCCGAACCCGAACCCGAACCCGAACCCTAACCTGAACCCAAACACTAAACCGAACCCTAAACCTAACCCTAACCGAAACCCTAACCCTAACCCTAACCTGAACCCGAACCCGAACCCTAACCCTACCCGAACCCTAACCCTAACCCTAACCTGAACCCGAACCCGAATCCAAACCCTAACCCTAACCCAAACCCTAACCCGAACTCTAACCCTAACCCGAACCCTAACCCGAACCCTAACCCGAACCCGATCCCTAACCCGAACCCTAACCCGAACCATAACCCTAACCCGAACCCGAACCCGAACCCTAACCCGAACCCGAACCCTAACCCTAACCCTAACCCTAACCCAAACCCTAACCCAAACCTGAACCCGAACCATAACCCAAAAACGAACCCTAATCCGAACCCTAACCCTAATCCGAACCCTAACCCTAAACCGAACCCTAACCCTAACCCGAACCCTAACCCGAACCCGAACCCTAACCCGAACCCAAACCCTACCCCTAATCCGACCCGAAACTGAATCGTAACCCTAACCCTAACCGTAAACCTAACCCAAAACCTAACCCGAACCCAAACCCTAAACCTCACTCTAATCCTAACCCGAACCCTAACCCTAACCCTACCCCTAACCCTAACCCTAACCGAACCCTAGCCCTAACCCAAACCCTAACCCGAACACGAATCCTAACCGGAACTCTAACCCTAACCCTAACCATACCCGAAATATAACCGCAAACCTAACCCTAACCCAAAACCAAACCCTAACAGTAACCTTAACCCTAACCCGAACCCTAACCCTAACCTGCACCCTAACCCTAACCCTAACCCTAACCCTAAACCAAACAGTAACCCTAACCCTAACCATAACGCTAACCCGAACCCTAACCATAACCCTAACCCGAACCCTAACCTGAAACCGAACCCAATCCCGAACCCGAACCCGAACCCGAACCCGAACCCTAACCTGAACCCAAACACTAAACCGAACCCTAAACCTAACCCTAACCGAAACCCTAACCCTAACCCTAACCTGAACCCGAACCCGAACCCTAACCCTACCCGAACCCTAACCCTAACCCTAACCTGAACCCGAACCCGAATCCAAACCCTAACCCTAACCCAAACCCTAACCCGAACTCTAACCCTAACCCTAACCCGAACCCTAACCCGAACCCTAACCCGAACCCGATCCCTAACCCGAACCCTAACCCGAACCATAACCCTAACCCGAACCCGAACCCTAACCCGAACCCGAACCCTAACCCTAACCCTAACCCGAACCCTAACCCTAACCTGAACCCGAACCCTAACCCGAAAACGAACCCTAATCCGAACCCTAACCCTAATCCGAACCCTAACCCTAAACCGAACCCTAACCCTAACCCGAACCCTAACCCGAACCCGAACCCTAAACCGAACCCGAACCCGAACCCTAACCCTAACCCGAACCCTAACCCGAACCCGAACCCTAACCCGAACCCTAACCTGAACCCTAACCCTAACCCTAACCCTAAACTGAACCCTAACCCTAACCCTATCCCTAACCCGAACCCTAACCCGAACCCTAACCCGAACCCTAACCCGAACCCGAACCCTAACCTGAACCCGAACCCTAACCCGAACCCGAACCCTAACCCGAACCCTTACCCTAACCCTAACCCGAACCCTAACCCGAACCTGAACCCGAACCCGAACCCTAATCCTAACCCGAACCCGAACCCGAACCCGAATCCATACTCGAAAGCGAAACCAATCCCGAACCAGAACCCGAACCCGAACCCTAACCCCTAACCCGAACCCGAACCCGAATCCATAACTGAAAGCGAAACCGATACCGAACCCGAACCGAAACCGAAACTGAACCCTACCCGAACCCGAACCCGAACCCTACCCGAACCCGAACCTGAAACCTACCCGAACCAGAACCAGAACCAGAACCCAAGCCCCTAACCCGAACCCGAACCCAAAACCCATAATTGTTTGTGCCAATGTAAAGAAAATGCCATACGCTTATCTGTAAGAAACAACAGTGCCCTGGAACAGTCTGAGCCTTAATATCAGCACTGTGCTTTTGGGAGCGGGAGTTAAAGCGGAGGCAAACAGCACTAAGACACATTTGGCAAAAATCGCGTTCCAATGAATAATATTTTCTTCCCTTTCAAACCCAAACGTAAGTGGTTGTGGCCAGATAAATAAATGCCACACACTTATCTGTAAGAAGCAACAGTGCCCAGGAACGGGTTTCTACGTGAAGAAAATATTTCTCGTTGGAACTCCGCTTTTTTACTTTACCTTCCACAACCCCTTGTGATAGGGTTTCCACGTTAAGAAAATAGTTTTCATTGGAAGCCGGTTTTTCCCAAATGTGTCTAAGTGCTGTATTCCTCGGGTTTCACTCATGCTACCAAAAGCACAGTGATGATGTTAGGGCTTAGACTGTTCCTGGGTAATGTTGTTTCTTACACATAAGGGTGTGGCATTTTCTTTACATTGCCACAACCACATATGATAGGGTTTCAACATGAACAAAATATTTTTCGTTGGAAGCGGTTTTTTGTCAAATGTGTCTCAATACCGTGTTGTTTGGGATTAACTAATGCTACCAAAATCACTATGATGATGTGAGGGCTCAGACCGATCCTGGAAACTTCTGTTTCTTACAGATAAGCGTATGGCATTTTCTTTACATTGGCACAAACAATTATGATAGAGTTTGCAAAAGAGAAAATATATTTCACTGAAAGGCGGTTTTTGCCAAATTTTCTCAGCTGTTTGCCTCGGTTTTAACTCATGATACCAAAAGAACAGTGATGATCTTAGGGCTCAGACCGTCCATGGGACCTGTTATTTCTTACAAATAAGCATATGAACATCCTTTACCTTGCCACAACAAATTAAGATAGAGTTTGCACATCAAGAAATATTTTTCATTTGAACCCGTTTCTGCCAAATATGTCTCAGTACTATGTCCTCAGCACTTGGGAGCATGTCTGCACGTGGAGAAAGACTTTTTCGTGGGAAGCCGGTTTTTGTCAAACGGGTCCCAGTGCTGTGCTCCTCTCTTTTCACTCCTGCTGCCAGAAGCCCAGTGAGGATGGCAGGGCTTAGAACATGGCTGGGCACTATGGTTTCTTCCAGAGTCGTGGATAGCATTTGCTTTACCTTGCCACAACCACTTGTGAGAGGGTCTGAACCTCAGGAAAACTGTTTCCGTGGGAAGCGGGCTTTTGGCCAAACGGGTCTCAGGGCCGTGGGCCTCGGGTGTCCCTCCGGCTCCCCAAAGCACAGGGAAGAGGTGAGGGGCTTAGACCATGCCTGGGCAATGTTGTTTCTTACACCTGGGTGTTTGGCATTTTTTTTTACCTGGCTACCCCCACTTGGGATAGGTTTTCCACAAAAGAGCATATTGCTTCTCGGAAGCCGTTTTTGCCCCAGGGGTCTCCAGGGTGTGTTCGTTGGGGTTGAACTCCTGCTAGCAAAACCGCCGGGATGAGGGAAGGGCTCAGACTGTGCCTGGGCCCTGTGGTCTCTTACAGGTCAGTGTATGGCAATTCCTTCACCTTGCCACAACACTTGGGAGCATGTCCGCATGTGGAGAAAGACTTTCCTGTGGAAAGCCGGTTTTTGTCAAACGGGTCCCATTGCTGTGCTTTCTTTTCACTCCTGCTGCCAGAAGCCCAGTGAGTATGGGAGGGTTTAGAACATGGCTGGGCACTGTGGTTTCGTCCAGAGACGTGGAGGGCATTTGCTTTACCTTGCCACAACCACTTGGGAGAGGTTCTGCACCTCAGGAAAACTGTTTCCATGGGAAGCCGGCTTTTGACCAAACGGGTCTCAGGGCCGTGGGCCTCGGGTGTCACTCCGGCTCCCCAAAGCACAGGGACGAGGTGAGGGGCTTAGACCATGGCTGGGCAATGTTGTTTCTTACACCTGGGTGTGTGGCACTTTGTTGACCTGGCTACCCCCAGTTGGGATACGTTTTCCACAGCAAGCACCTATTGTTCGTCGGAAGCCGTTTTTGCCCCAGGGGTCTCCGGGCTGTGTTCGTTGGGGTTGAACTCCTGCTGGCAAAACCGCCGGGATGAGGGAAGGGTTCAGACTGTGCCTGGGCCCTGTGGTCTCTTCCAGGTCAGTGTATGGCATTTCCTTCCCCTTGCCACAGGCACCTGGGAGCATGTCTGCACGTGGAGAAAGACTTTCCCGTGGGAAGCCGGTTTTTGTCAAACGGGTCCCAGTGCTCTTCTCCTCTCTTTTCACTCCTGCTGCCAGAAGCCCAGGGAGGATGGGAGGGCTTAGAACATGGCTGGGCGCTGTGGTTTCTTCCAGAGAAGTGGAGGGCATTTGCTTTACCTTTCCACAACCACTTGGGATAGGGTCTGCACCTCAGGAAAGCTGTTTCCGTGGGAAGCCGGCTTTTTGCAAAGGGGTCTCAGGGCCGTGGGCCTCGGCTGTCCCTCCGGCTCCCCAAAGCACAGGGACGAGGTGAGGGGCTTAGACCATGCCTGGGCAATGTTGTTTCTTACACCTGGGTGTGTGGCATGTTGTTGACCTGGCTACCCCCACTTGAGATACGTTTTCCACAGCAAGCACCTATTGTTCGTCAGAAGCCGTTTTTGCCTCAGGGGTCTCCGGGCTGTGTTCGTTGGGGTACTACTCCTGCTAGCAAAACCGCCGGGATGAGGGAAGTGTTCAGACTGTGCCTGGGCCCTGTGGTCTCTTCCAGGTCAGTGTATGGCTTTTCCTTCCCCTTGCCACAGGCACCTGGGAGCATGTCTGCACGTGGAGAAAGACTTTCCCGTGGGAAGCCGGTTTTTGTCAAACGGGTCCCAGTGCTCTGCTCCTCTCTTTTCACTCCTGCTGCCAGAAGCCCAGGGAGGATGGGAGGGCTTAGAACATGGCTGGGCACTGTGGTTTCTTCCAGAGAAGTGGATGGCATTTGCTTTAAGTTGCCACAACCACTTGTGAGAGGGTCTGAACCTCAGGAAAACTGTGTCCGAGGGAAGCCATTTTTTGCCATATGGGTCTCAGGGCCGTGGGCCTCGGGTGTCCCTCCGGCTCCCACAAGCACAGGGACAAGGTGAGGGGCTTAGACTATGCCTGGGCAATTTTGTTTCTTACACCTCGGGGTGTGTCATTTTGTTTACCTGGCTACCCCCACTTTGCATAGGTTTTCCACAGCAAGAGCATATTGCTCGTTGTGAGTTGTTTTTGCCCCAGGGTTCTCCGGGCTGGGGTCGTTGGGGTTGAACTCCTGCTAGGAAAACCGCCGGGATGAGGAAATGGCTCAGACTGTGCCTGGACCCTGTGGTCTCTTACAGGTCAGTGTATGGCATTTCCTTCACCTTGCCACAGGCACCTGGGAGCATGCCTGCACGTGGAGACTTTCCCGTGGGAAGCCGTTTTTGTACTACTGGTCCCAGTGCTGTGCTCCTCTCTTTTCACTCCTGCTGCCAGAAGCCCAGAGAGGATGGGAGGGCTTAGAACATGCCTGGGCACTGTGGTTTCTTCTAGAGAAGTGGACGGCATTTGCTTTACCTTGCCACAACCACTTGCGAGAGGGTCTGCACCTCAGGAAAACTGTTTCCATGGGAAGCCGGCTTTTGGCCAAACTTGTCTCAGAGCCGTGGAACTCGGGTGTCCCTTGGGCTCCCCAAAGCACAGTGGCGCGTTGAGATGCTTAGACCACGCCTGGGCAATGTTTTTTCTTACACTTGGGTGTGTTCCATTTTGCTTACCTGGCTACACCCACTTGGGTAGGTATTCCACAGCAAGAGCATATTGCGCGGCGGAAGCCGTATTTGCCCCACGGGTCTCCTTGCTGGGTTGTTAGGGTTGAACTCCTGCTAGCAAAACCGCCGGGATGAGGGAAGGGCTCAGACTGTGCCTGGGCCCTGTGGTCTCTTCTAGGTCAGTGTATGGCATTTCCTTCCCCTTGCCACAGGCACCTGGGAGCATGTCTGCACGTGGAGAAAGACTTTCCCGTGGGAAGCCAGTTTTTGTCAAACGGGTCCCAGTGCTCTGCTCCTCTCTTTTCACTCCTGCTGCCAGAAGAACAGGGAGGATGGGAGGGCTTAGAACATGGCTGGGCACTGTGGTTTCTTCCAGAGAAGTGGAGGGCATTTGCTTTACCTTGCCACAACCACTTGTGAGAGGGTCTGCACCTCAGGAAAGCTGTTTCCGTTGGAAGCCGGCTTTTTGCAAAGGGGTCTCAGGGCCGTGGGCCTCGGCTGTCCCTCCGGCTCCCCAAAGCACAGGGACGAGGTGAGGGGCTTAGACCATGGCTGGGCAATGTTGTTTCTTACACCTGGGTGTGTGGCACTTTGTTGACCTGGCTACCCCCACTTGGGATACATTTTCCACAGCAAGCACCTATTGTACATTTGAAGCCGTTTTTGCCCCAGGGGTCTCCGGGCTGTGTTCGTTGGGGTTGAACTCCTGCTAGCAAAACCGCCGGGATGAGGGTAGGGTTCAAACTGTGCCTGGGCCCTGTTGTCTCTTCCAGGTCAGTGTATGGCATTTCCATCCCCTTGCCACAGGCACCTGGGAGCATGTCTGCACGTGGAGAAAGACTTTCCCGTGGGAAGCCGGTTTTTGTCAAACGGGTTCCAGTGCTCTGCTCCTCTCTTTTCACTCCTGCTGCCAGAAGCCCAGGGAGGATGGGAGGGCTTAGAACATGGCTGGGCACTGTGGTTTCTTCCAGAGAAGTGGAGGGCATTTGCTTTACCTTGCCACAACCACTTGTGAGAGGGTCTGCACCTCAGGAAAGCTGTTTCCGTGGGAAGCCGGCTTTTTGCAAAGGGGTCTCAGGGCCGTGGGCCTCGGCTGTCCCTCCGGCTCCCCAAAGCACAGGGACGAGGTGAGGGGCTTAGACCATGCCTGGGCAATGTTGTTTCTTACACCTGGGTGTGTGCCATTTTGTTGACCTGGCTACCCCCACTTCGGATACGTTTTCCACAGCAAGCACCTATTGTTCGTCGGAAGCCGTTTTTGACCCAGGGGTCTCCGGGCTGTGTTCGTTGGGGTTGAACTCCTGCTAGCAAAACCGCCGGGTTGAGGGAAGGGTTCAGACTGTGCCTGGGCCCTGTGTTCTCTTCCAGGGCAGTGTATGGCATTTCCTTCCCCTTGCCACAGGCACCTGGGAGCATGTCTGCACGTGGAGAAAGACTTTCCCGTGGGAAGCCGGTTTTTGTTAAACGGGTCCCAGTGCTCTGCTCCTCTCTTTTCACTCCTGCTGCCAGAAGCCCAGGGAGGATGGGAGGGCTTAGAACATGGCTGGGCACTGTGGTTTCTTCCAGAGAAGTGGAGGGCATTTGCTTTACCTTGCCACAAAAACTTGTGAGAGGGTCTGCACCTCAGGAAAACTCTTTCCGTGGGAAGCCGGCTTTTTGCAAAGGGGTCTCAGGGAGGTGGACCTCGGCTTTCCCTCGGGCTCCCCAAAGCACAGGGACGATGTGAGGGTCTTAGACCATGCCTGGGCAATGTTGTTTCTTACACCTGGGTGTGTGGCATTTTGTTGACCTGGCTACCCCCACTTGGGATAGGTTTTCCACAGCAAGCACCTCTTGTTCGTCGGAAGCCGTTTTTGCCTTAGGGGTCTCCGGGCTCTGTTCGTTGGGGTTGAACTCCAGCTTAGAAAAACCGCCGGGATGAGGGAAGGGTTCAGACTGTGCCTGGGTCCTGTGGTCTCTTCCAGGTCAGTGTATGGCATTTCCTTCCCCTTGCCACAGGCACCTGGGAGCATGTCTGCACGTGGAGAAAGACTTTCCCGTGGGAAGCCGGTTTTTGTCAAACGGGTCCCAGTGCTCTGCTCCTCTCTTTTCACTCCTGCTGCCAGAAGCCCAGGGAGGATGGGAGGGCTTAGAACATGGCTGGGCACTGTGGTTTCTTCCAGAGAAGTGGAGGGCATTTGCTTTACCTTGCCACAACCACTTGTGAGAGGGTCTGCACCTCAGGAAAGCTGTTTCCATGGGAAGCCGGCTTTTTGCAAAGGGGTCTCAGGGCCGTGGGCCTCGGCTGTCCCTCCGGCTCCCCAAAGCACAGGGACGAGGTGAGGGGCTTAGACCATGGCTGGGCAATGTTGTTTCTTACACCTGGGTGTGTGCCATTTTGTTGACCTGGCTACCCCCACTTGGGATACGTTTTCCACAGCAAGCACCTCTTGTTCGTCGGAAGCCGTTTTTGACCCAGGTGTCTCCGGGCTGTGTTCGTTGGGGTTGAACTCCTGCTAGCAAAACCGCCGGGATGAGGGAAGGGTTCAGACTGTGCCTGGGCCCTGTGTTCTCTTCCAGGTCAGTGTATGGCATTTCCTTCCCCTTGCCACAGGCACCTGGGAGCATGTCTGTACGTGGAGAAAGACTTTCCCGTGGGAAGCCGGTTTTTGTTAAACGGGTCCCAGTGCTCTGCTCCTCTCTTTTCACTCCTGCTGCCAGAAGCCCAGGGAGGATGGGAGGGCTTAGAACATGGCTGGGCACTGTGGTTTCTTCCAGAGAATTGGAGGGCATTTGCTTTACCT
This sequence comes from Ursus arctos, assembly GCF_023065955.2. Lineage (NCBI taxonomy): Eukaryota > Metazoa > Chordata > Mammalia > Carnivora > Ursidae > Ursus > Ursus arctos. Next base: position 768,249 of record NW_026622908.1, read on the forward strand.
TGCCACAAAAACTTGTGAGAGGGTCTGCACCTCAGGAAAACTGTTTCCGTGGGAAGCCGGCTTTTTGCAAAGGGGTCTCAGGGAGGTGGACCTCGGCTTTCCCTCGGGCTCCCCAAAGCACAGGGACGAGGTGAGGGTCTTAGACCATGCCTGGGCAATGTTGTTTCTTACACCTGGGTGTGTGGCATTTTGTTGACCTGGCTACCCCCACTTGGGATAGGTTTTCCACAGCAAGCACCTCTTGTTCGTCGGAAGCCGTTTTTGCCTCAGGGGTCTCCGGGCTGTGTTCGTTGGGGTTGAACTCCTGCTAGCAAAACCGCCGGGATGAGGGAAGGGTTCAGACTGTGCCTGGGCCCTGTGGTCTCTTCCAGGTCAGTGTATGGCATTTCCTTCCCCTTGCCACAGGCACCTGGGAGCATGTCTGCACGTGGAGAAAGACTTTCCCGTGGGAAGCCGGTTTTTGTCAAACGCGTCCCAGTGCTCTGCTCCTCTCTTTTCACTCCTGCTGCCAGAAGCCCAGGGAGAATGGGAGGGCTTAGAACATGGCTGGGCACTGTGGTTTCTTCCAGAGAAGTGGAGGGCATTTGCTTTACCTTGCCACAACCACTTGGGAGAGGGTCTGCACCTCAGGAAAACTGTTTCCGTGGGAAGCCGGCTTTTTGCAAAGGGGTCTCAGGGCCGTGGGCCTCGGCTGTCCCTCCGGCTCCCCAAAGCACAGGGACGAGGTGAGGGGCTTAGACCATGCCTGGGCAATGTTGTTTCTTACACGTGGGTATGTGGCATTTTGTTGAGCTGGCTACCCCCACTTGGGATAGGTTTTCCACAGCAAGCACCTCTTGTTCTTCGGAAGCCGTTTTTGCCTCAGGGGTCTCCGGGCTGTGTTCGTTGGCGTTGAACTCCTGCTAGCAAAACCGCCGGGATGAGGGAAGGGTTCAGACTGTGCCTGGGCCCTGTGGTCTCTTCCAGGTCAGTGTATGGCATTTCCTTCCCCTTGCCCCAGGCACCTGGGAGCATGTCTGCACGTGGAGAAAGACTTTCCCGTGGGAAGCCGATTTTTGTCAAACGGGTCCCAGTGCTCTGCTCCTCTCTTTTCACTCCTGCTGCCAGAAGCCCAGGGAGGATGGGAGGGCTTAGAACATGGCTGGGCACTGTGGTTTCTTCCAGAGAAGTGGAGGGCATTTGCTTTACCTTGCCACAACCACTTGGGAGAGGGTCTGCACCTCAGGAAAACTCTTTCCGTGGGAAGCCGGCTTTTTGCAAAGCGGTCTCAGGGCCTCGGGCCTCGGCTGTCCCTCCGGCTCCCCAAAGCACAGGGACGAGGTGAGGGGCTTAGACCATGGCTGGGCAATGTTGTTTCTTACACCTGGGTGTGTGGCATTTTGTTGACCTGGCTACCCCCACTTGGGATACATTTTCCACAGCAAGCACCTATTGTTCGTCGGAAGCCGTTTTTGCCCCAGGGGTCTCCGGGCTGTGTTCGTTGGGGTTGAACTCCTGCTAGCAAAACCGCCGGCATGAGGGAAGGGCTAAGACGGTGCCTGGGCACTGTGGTCTCTTACCCGACCCGTACCCTAACTAGAATCCAAACCCTATACCCTGACCGAGACCCTGAGCGTGATCCTGACCATTACCCTGACCCTAACCCGAACCCTAACCCTAACCCTAACCCCTAACCCTAACCCTAACCCTAACCTGATCCCTAACCATAACTCTAACCCGAACCCTAATCCTAAACCGAACACTAGCCCTAACCCAAACCCTAACCCTAACCCGAACCCTAAATGGAACCCTAACCCTAACCCTAACCCTAAACCTAACCCTAAATGGAACCCTAACCCTAACCCTAACCCTAACCCTAACTCGAATCCTAACCCTAACCCTAACCTAATCCTAACCCTTACCCTAACCTTTACTCGAACCCTAACCCGAACCATAACCTGAACCCTAACCCTAACCCTAACCCTAAACCTCAGCCTAACACAAACCTGAACCCGAACCCTAACCGTACCCTACGTGAACGAGAACCCTAACCCGAACCCTAACCCTAAACCGAACCAGAAACCTAACCAGAAGCCTAGCCCTAACACGAACCCTCACAGTAATCCTAACCCTAACCCGAAACCTAACCCTAACCCTAACCCTAACCCTACCACGAAAACCAACCCTAACCCTAAACCTAACTCTAACCGTAACGTGAACCCTAACCCTAACCCTAACCCTAAACCAAACCCTAACCCTAACCCTAACCCTAACCCTAACCCTAAACCTAACCCGAAGCCAAACCCTAAACCTCACTCTAACCCTAACCCGAACCCTAACCCTAATACTAAAATTAAGCCTAACGCAAACCCTAACCCTAACCCGAACCCTAACCCTAACACGACCCTAACCCTAAACCTATCCCTAACCGGAAACCTAACCCCAACCCTAACCCTAACCCTAACCCTAACCCGAACCCTAACCCTAAACCGAACCCTAGCCCTAACGCGAATCCCTAACCGGAAGCCAAACCCGAACCCCTAACCCGAACCCTAACCCTAACCCGAACCCTAGCCCTAATCCGAACCCTAACCCGAACCCAAATCCTAACCGGAACTCTAACCCTAACCCTAACCATACCCGAAATATAACCCTAAACCTAACCCTAACCCGAACCCTAACCCTATTCCGTACCCTAACACGAACCCTAACCCAAAACCTAATCCTAACAGTAACCCTAACCCTAACACGAACCCTAACCCTACCCGAACCCTAATCCTAACCCTAACCTGAACCCGAACCCGAATCCAAACCCTAACCCTAACCTAAACCCTAACCCGAACTCTAACCCTAACCCTAACCCCAACCGAACCCGAACCTGAACCCGAAACCGAACCCGAACCTGAACCCTAACCGTAACCCGAAACATAATCCTAACCCTAGCCCTAAACGTCACCCGAACCCTGACCCAAAACCGAACCTGAACTCTAACCCTAAACCGAACCCTAACCTGAACCCGAACCCTAACCATAACACTAACACAAACCCTAACCCTAACCCTAACCCTAACCCGAACCCGAACCCGAATCCAAACCCTAACCCTAACCTAAACCTAACCCTAACCCTAACCCTAACCCTAACCCTGATCCGAACCCTAACCCTAACCCTAACCCTAACCCTAACCCTAACCCTAAACGTAACCCTAACCCAAAGCCTAACCCTAACCTGACCCTAACCCTAACACTACCACAAACCTGAACCCTAACCCTAACCCTAACCCAACTCCGAACCCGAATGGTATCCCTAAACCTAACCCTAACCCTAACCCTAACCCTAACCCGAACTCTAACCCTAACCCTAACCCTAACGCGAACCCGAACCCGAATCCAAACCCTAACCCTAACCCGAACCCTAACCCTAACCCTAACCCTAACCCTAACCTGAACCCTAACCCTAACCCTAACCTGAACCTTAACCCTAACCCTAACCCTAAACCTAAACCTAACCCGAACCCAAACCCTAAACCTCACTCTAACCCTAACCCGAACCCTAACCCTAATACTAAAATTAAGCCTAACCCGAACCCTAACACTAACCCGAACCCTAACCCTAACATGACCCTAACCCTAACCCTATCCCTAACTGGAAACCTAACCTGAACCCTAACCCTAACCCTAACCCTAACCCTAACCCTAACCCTAACCCCTAACCCTAACCCTAACCCTAACCCTAACCCTAACACGAACCCTAACCGTAACCCGTACCCTAACACGAACCCTAACCCAAAACCTAACCCTAACAGTAACCCTAACACTAACCCGAACCCTAACCCTAACTAGAACCCTAACCCTAACCCTAACCCTAACCCTAAACGAAACAGTAACCCTAACCCTAACCCTAACCCTAACCCGAACGCTAACCATAACCCTAACCCTAACCCTAAACTGAAACCGAACCCTATCCCGAACCCGAACCCTAACCCGAACCCGAACCCTAACCTGAACCCTAAACCTAACCTGAACCCTAACCCTAACCCTAACCGTAAACCTAACCCTAACCCTAACCATAACCCGAACCCGAACCCTAACCCTATCCGAACCCTAACCCTAACCCTAACCTGAATCCGAACACGAATCCAAACCCTAACCCTAACCCAAACCCTAACCCGAACTCTAACCCTAACCCTAACCCGATCCCTAACCCTAAACCTAACCGTAACCCTAACCCTAACCCTAACCCTACCCGAACTATAACCCTAACCCTAACCTGAACCCGAACCCGAATCCAAACCCTAACCCTAACCCGACCCTAACCCTAACCCTATCCCTAACCGGAAACCTAACCCTAACCCTAACCCTAACCCGAACCCGAAACCTAACCCTAACCCGACCCTAACCTTAACGCTATCCCTAACCGGAACACTAACTCTAACCCTAACACTAAACCGAACCCGAAACGTAACCCTAACCATAACCCTAACCCTGATCCGAACCCTAACCCGAACCCTAACACGAACCCTAACTCTAAACCTAACCCGAACCCGAAGCCAAACACTAACCATAACCCAAACGATACCCGAACCCGAACCCTAAACCAAAACCGATCCCGCACCCTAACCCTAACCCGAAACCTAACCCTAACCCTAACCCTAACCCTAACCCTAACACGAACCCTAACCCAAATCTTTACCCTAACCCTAACCCTACTCTGAACCCGAACCCGAACCCTAACCCTACCCCGAACCCTAACCCGAACCCAAACCCTACCCCTAATCCGACCCGAAACTGAATCGTAACCCTAACCCTAACCGTAAACCTAACCCAAAACCTAACCCGAACCCAAAACCTAAACCTCACTCTAATCCTAACCCGAACCCTAACCCTAACCCTAACCCTAACCCTAACCCTAACCGAACCCTAGCCCTAACCCAAACCCTAACCCGAACACGAATCCTAACCGGAACTCTAACCCTAACCCTAACCATACCCGAAATATAACGGCAAACCTAACCCTAACCCAAAACCAAACCCTAACAGTAACCTTAACCCTAACCCGAACCCTAACCCTAACCTGCACCCTAACCCTAACCCTAACCCTAACCCTAAACCAAACAGTAACCCTAACCCTAACCATAACGCTAACCCGAACCCTAACCATAAGCCTAACCCGAACCCTAACCTGAAACCGAACCCAATCCCGAACCCGAACCCGAACCCGAACCCGAACCCTAACCTGAACCCAAACACTAAACCGAACCCTAAACCTAACCCTAACCGAAACCCTAACCCTAACCCTAACCTGAACCCGAACCCGAACCCTAACCCTACCCGAACCCTAACCCTAACCCTAACCTGAACCCGAACCCGAATCCAAACCCTAACCCTAACCCAAACCCTAACCCGAACTCTAACCCTAACCCTAACCCGAACCCTAACCCGAACCCTAACCCGAACCCGATCCCTAACCCGAACCCTAACCCGAACCATAACCCTAACCCGAACCCGAACCCGAACCCGAACCCTAACCCGAACCCTAACCCTAACCCTAACCCGAACCCTAACCCTAACCTGAACCCGAACCCTAACCCGAAAACGAACCCTAATCCGAACCCTAACCCTAATCCGAACCCTAACCCTAAACCGAACCCTAACCCTAACCCGAACCCTAACCCGAACCCGAACCCTAAACCGAACCCGAACCCGAACCCTAACCCTAACCCGAACCCTAACCCGAACCCGAACCCTAACCCGAACCCTAACCTGAACCCTAACCCTAACCCTAACCCTAAACTGAACCCTAACCCTAACCCTAACCCTAACCCGAACCCTAACCCGAACCCTAACCCGAACCCGAACCCTAACCTGAACCCGAACCCTAACCCGAACCCGAACCCTAACCCGAACCCTTACCCTAACCCTAACCCGAACCCTAACCCGAACCTGAACCCGAACCCGAACCCTAATCCTAACCCGAACCCGAACCCGAACCCGAATCCATACTCGAAAGCGAAACCAATCCCGAACCAGAACCCGAACCCGAACCCTAACCCCTAACCCGAACCCGAACCCGAATCCATAACTGAAAGCGAAACCGATACCGAACCCGAACCGAAACCGAAACTGAACCCTACCCGAACCCGAACCCGAACCCTACCCGAACCCGAACCTGAAACCTACCCGAACCAGAACCAGAACCAGAACCCAAGCCCCTAACCCGAACCCGAACCCGAAACCCATAATTGTTTGTGCCAATGTAAAGAAAATGCCATACGCTTATCTGTAAGAAACAACAGTGCCCTGGAACAGTCTGAGCCTTAATATCAGCACTGTGCTTTTGGGAGCGGGAGTTAAAGCGGAGGCAAACAGCACTAAGACACATTTGGCAAAAATCGCGTTCCAATGAATAATATTTTCTTCCCTTTCAAACCCAAACGTAAGTGGTTGTGGCCAGATAAATAAATGCCACACACTTATCTGTAAGAAGCAACAGTGCCCAGGAACGGGTTTCTACGTGAAGAAAATATTTCTCGTTGGAACTCCGCTTTTTTACTTTACCTTCCACAACCCCTTGTGATAGGGTTTCCACGTTAAGAAAATAGTTTTCATTGGAAGCCGGTTTTTCCCAAATGTGTCTAAGTGCTGTATTCCTCGGGTTTCACTCATGCTACCAAAAGCACAGTGATGATGTTAGGGCTTAGACTGTTCCTGGGTAATGTTGTTTCTTACACATAAGGGTGTGGCATTTTCTTTACATTGCCACAACCACATATGATAGGGTTTCAACATGAACAAAATATTTTTCGTTGGAAGCGGTTTTTTGTCAAATGTGTCTCAATACCGTGTTGTTTGGGATTAACTAATGCTACCAAAATCACTATGATGATGTGAGGGCTCAGACCGATCCTGGAAACTTCTGTTTCTTACAGATAAGCGTATGGCATTTTCTTTACATTGGCACAAACAATTATGATAGAGTTTGCAAAAGAGAAAATATATTTCACTGAAAGGCGGTTTTTGCCAAATTTTCTCAGCTGTTTGCCTCGGTTTTAACTCATGATACCAAAAGAACAGTGATGATCTTAGGGCTCAGACCGTCCATGGGACCTGTTATTTCTTACAAATAAGCATATGAACATCCTTTACCTTGCCACAACAAATTAAGATAGAGTTTGCACATCAAGAAATATTTTTCATTTGAACCCGTTTCTGCCAAATATGTCTCAGTACTATGTCCTCAGCACTTGGGAGCATGTCTGCACGTGGAGAAAGACTTTTTCGTGGGAAGCCGGTTTTTGTCAAACGGGTCCCAGTGCTGTGCTCCTCTCTTTTCACTCCTGCTGCCAGAAGCCCAGTGAGGATGGCAGGGCTTAGAACATGGCTGGGCACTATGGTTTCTTCCAGAGTCGTGGATAGCATTTGCTTTACCTTGCCACAACCACTTGTGAGAGGGTCTGAACCTCAGGAAAACTGTTTCCGTGGGAAGCGGGCTTTTGGCCAAACGGGTCTCAGGGCCGTGGGCCTCGGGTGTCCCTCCGGCTCCCCAAAGCACAGGGAAGAGGTGAGGGGCTTAGACCATGCCTGGGCAATGTTGTTTCTTACACCTGGGTGTTTGGCATTTTTTTTTACCTGGCTACCCCCACTTGGGATAGGTTTTCCACAAAAGAGCATATTGCTTCTCGGAAGCCGTTTTTGCCCCAGGGGTCTCCAGGGTGTGTTCGTTGGGGTTGAACTCCTGCTAGCAAAACCGCCGGGATGAGGGAAGGGCTCAGACTGTGCCTGGGCCCTGTGGTCTCTTACAGGTCAGTGTATGGCAATTCCTTCACCTTGCCACAGGCACTTGGGAGCATGTCCGCATGTGGAGAAAGACTTTCCTGTGGAAAGCCGGTTTTTGTCAAACGGGTCCCATTGCTGTGCTTTCTTTTCACTCCTGCTGCCAGAAGCCCAGTGAGTATGGGAGGGTTTAGAACATGGCTGGGCACTGTGGTTTCGTCCAGAGACGTGGAGGGCATTTGCTTTACCTTGCCACAACCACTTGGGAGAGGTTCTGCACCTCAGGAAAACTGTTTCCATGGGAAGCCGGCTTTTGACCAAACGGGTCTCAGGGCCGTGGGCCTCGGGTGTCACTCCGGCTCCCCAAAGCACAGGGACGAGGTGAGGGGCTTAGACCATGGCTGGGCAATGTTGTTTCTTACACCTGGGTGTGTGGCACTTTGTTGACCTGGCTACCCCCAGTTGGGATACGTTTTCCACAGCAAGCACCTATTGTTCGTCGGAAGCCGTTTTTGCCCCAGGGGTCTCCGGGCTGTGTTCGTTGGGGTTGAACTCCTGCTAGCAAAACCGCCGGGATGAGGGAAGGGTTCAGACTGTGCCTGGGCCCTGTGGTCTCTTCCAGGTCAGTGTATGGCATTTCCTTCCCCTTGCCACAGGCACCTGGGAGCATGTCTGCACGTGGAGAAAGACTTTCCCGTGGGAAGCCGGTTTTTGCCAAACGGGTCCCAGTGCTCTTCTCCTCTCTTTTCACTCCTGCTGCCAGAAGCCCAGGGAGGATGGGAGGGCTTAGAACATGGCTGGGCGCTGTGGTTTCTTCCAGAGAAGTGGAGGGCATTTGCTTTACCTTTCCACAACCACTTGGGATAGGGTCTGCACCTCAGGAAAGCTGTTTCCGTGGGAAGCCGGCTTTTTGCAAAGGGGTCTCAGGGCCGTGGGCCTCGGCTGTCCCTCCGGCTCCCCAAAGCACAGGGACGAGGTGAGGGGCTTAGACCATGCCTGGGCAATGTTGTTTCTTACACCTGGGTGTGTGGCATGTTGTTGACCTGGCTACCCCCACTTGAGATACGTTTTCCACAGCAAGCACCTATTGTTCGTCAGAAGCCGTTTTTGCCTCAGGGGTCTCCGGGCTGTGTTCGTTGGGGTAGAACTCCTGCTAGCAAAACCGCCGGGATGAGGGAAGTGTTCAGACTGTGCCTGGGCCCTGTGGTCTCTTCCAGGTCAGTGTATGGCTTTTCCTTCCCCTTGCCACAGGCACCTGGGAGCATGTCTGCACGTGGAGAAAGACTTTCCCGTGGGAAGCCGGTTTTTGTCAAACGGGTCCCAGTGCTCTGCTCCTCTCTTTTCACTCCTGCTGCCAGAAGCCCAGGGAGGATGGGAGGGCTTAGAACATGGCTGGGCACTGTGGTTTCTTCCAGAGAAGTGGATGGCATTTGCTTTAAGTTGCCACAACCACTTGTGAGAGGGTCTGTACCTCAGGAAAACTGTGTCCGAGGGAAGCCATTTTTTGCCATATGGGTCTCAGGGCCGTGGGCCTCGGGTGTCCCTCCGGCTCCCACAAGCACAGGGACAAGGTGAGGGGCTTAGACTATGCCTGGGCAATTTTGTTTCTTACACCTCGGGGTGTGTCATTTTGTTTACCTGGCTACCCCCACTTTGCATAGGTTTTCCACAGCAAGAGCATATTGCTCGTTGTAAGTTGTTTTTGCCCCAGGGTTCTCCGGGCTGGGGTCGTTGGGGTTGAACTCCTGCTAGGAAAACCGCCGGGATGAGGAAATGGCTCAGACTGTGCCTGGACCCTGTGGTCTCTTACAGGTCAGTGTATGGCATTTCCTTCACCTTGCCACAGGCACCTGGGAGCATGCCTGCACGTGGAGACTTTCCCGTGGGAAGCCGTTTTTGTACTACTGGTCCCAGTGCTGTGCTCCTCTCTTTTCACTCCTGCTGCCAGAAGCCCAGAGAGGATGGGAGGGCTTAGAACATGCCTGGGCACTGTGGTTTCTTCTAGAGAAGTGGACGGCATTTGCTTTACCTTGCCACAACCACTTGCGAGAGGGTCTGCACCTCAGGAAAACTGTTTCCATGGGAAGCCGGCTTTTGGCCAAACTTGTCTCAGAGCCGTGGAACTCGGGTGTCCCTTGGGCTCCCCAAAGCACAGCGGCGCGTTGAGATGCTTAGACCACGCCTGGGCAATGTTTTTTCTTACACTTGGGTGTGTTCCATTTTGCTTACCTGGCTACACCCACTTGGGTAGGTATTCCACAGCAAGAGCATATTGCGCAGCGGAAGCCGTATTTGCCCCACGGGTCTCCTTGCTGGGTTGTTAGGGTTGAACTCCTGCTAGCAAAACCGCCGGGATGAGGGAAGGGCTCAGACTGTGCCTGGGCCCTGTGGTCTCTTCTAGGTCAGTGTATGGCATTTCCTTCCCCTTGCCACAGGCACCTGGGAGCATGTCTGCACGTGGAGAAAGACTTTCCCGTGGGAAGCCAGTTTTTGTCAAACGGGTCCCAGTGCTCTGCTCCTCTCTTTTCACTCCTGCTGCCAGAAGAACAGGGAGGATGGGAGGGCTTAGAACATGGCTGGGCACTGTGGTTTCTTCCAGAGAAGTGGAGGGCATTTGCTTTACCTTGCCACAACCACTTGTGAGAGGGTCTGCACCTCAGGAAAGCTGTTTCCGTGGGAAGCCGGCTTTTTGCAAAGGGGTCTCAGGGCCGTGGGCCTCGGCTGTCATTCCGGCTCCCCAAAGCACAGGGACGAGGTGAGGGGCTTAGACCATGGCTGGGCAATGTTGTTTCTTACACCTGGGTGTGTGGCACTTTGTTGACCTGGCTACCCCCAGTTGGGATACGTTTTCCACAGCAAGCACCTATTGTTCGTCGGAAGCCGTTTTTGCCCCAGGGGTCTCCGGGCTGTGTTCGTTGGGGTTGAACTCCTGCTAGCAAAACCGCAGGGATGAGGGAAGGGTTCAGACTGTGCCTGGGCCCTGTGGTCTCTTCCAGGTCAGTGTATGGCATTTCCTTCCCCTTGCCACAGGCACCTGGGAGCATGTCTGCACGTGGAGAAAGACTTTCCCGTGGGAAGCCGGTTTTTGTCAAACGGGTCCCAGTGCTCTTCTCCTCTCTTTTCACTCCTGCTGCCAGAAGCCCAGGGAGGATGGGAGGGCTTAGAACATGGCTGGGCGCTGTGGTTTCTTCCAGAGAAGTGGAGGGCATTTGCTTTACCTTGCCACAACCACTTGGGATAGGGTCTGCACCTCAGGAAAGCTGTTTCCATGGGAAGCCGCCTTTTTGCAAAGGGGTCTCAGGGCCGTGGGCCTCGGCTGTCCCTCCGGCTCCCCAAAGCACAGGGACGAGGTGAGGGGCTTAGACCATGCATGGGCAATGTTGTTTCTTACACCTGGGTGTGTGGCATGTTGTTGACCTGGCTACCCCCACTTGAGATACGTTTTCCACAGCAAGCACCTATTGTTCGTCAGAAGCCGTTTTTGCCTCAGGGGTCTCCGGGCTGTGTTCGTTGGGGTAGAACTCCTGCTAGCAAAACCGCCGGGATGAGGGAAGGGTTCAGACTGTGCCTGGGCCCTGTGGTCTCTTCCAGGTCAGTGTATGGCATTTCCTTCCCCTTGCCACAGGCACCTGGGAGCATGTCTGCACGTGGAGAAAGACTTTCCCGTGGGAAGCCGGTTTTTGTCAAACGGGTCCCAGTGCTCTGCTCCTCTCTTTTCACTCCTGCTGCCAGAAGCCCAGGGAGGATGGGACGGCTTAGAACATGGCTGGGCACTGTGGTTTCTTCCAGAGAAGTGGAGGGCATTTGCTTTAAGTTGCCCAACCACTTGTGAGAGGGTCTGCACCTCAGGAAAGCTGTTTCCGTGGGAAGCCGGCTTTTTGCAAAGGGGTCTCAGGGCCGTGGGCCTCGGCTGTCCCTCCGGCTCCCCAAAGCACAGGGAAGAGGTGAGGGGCTTAGACCATGGCTGGGCAATGTTGTTTCTTACACCTGGGTGTGTGCCATTTTGTTGACCTGGCTACCCCCACTTGGGATACGTTTTCCACAGCAAGCACCTATTGTTCGTCGGAAGCCGTTTTTGACCCAGGGGTCTCCGGGCTGTGTTCGTTTGGGTTGAACTCCTGCTAGCAAAACCGCCGGAATGAGGGAAGGGTTCAGACTGTGCCTGGGCCCTGTGTTCTCTTCCAGGTCAGTGTATGGCATTTCCTTCCCCTTGCCACAGGCACCTGGGAGCATGTCTGTACGTGGAGAAAGACTTTCCCGTGGGAAGCCGGTTTTTGTTAAACGGGTCCCAGTGCTCTGCTCCTCTCTTTTCACTCCTGCTGCCAGAAGCCCAGGGAGGATGGGAGGGCTTAGAACATGGCTGGGCACTGTGGTTTCTTCCAGAGAAGTGGAGGGCATTTGCTTTACCTTGCCACAACCACTTGGGAGAGGGTCTGCACCTCAGGAAAACTCTTTCCGTGGGACGCCGGCTTTTTGCAAAGGGGTCTCAGGGCCGAGGGCCTCGGCTGTCCCTCCGGCTCCCCAAAGCACAGGGACGAGGTGAGGGGCTTAGACCATGGCTGGGCAATGTTTTTTCTTACACCTGGGTGTGTGGCATTTTGTTGACCTGGCTACCCCCACTTGGGATACATTTTCCACAGCAAGCACCTATTGTTCGTCGGAAGCCGTTTTTGCCCCAGGGGTCTCCGGGCTGTGTTCGTTGGGGTTGAACTCCTGCTAGCAAAACCGCCGGCATGAGTGAAGGGCTAAGACGGTGCCTGGGCACTGTGGTCTCTTACCCGACCCGTACCCTAACTAGAATCCAAACCCTATACCCTGACCGAGACCCTGAGCGTGATCCTGACCATTACCCTGACCCTAACCCTAACCCTAACCCTAACCCCTAACCCTAACCCTAACCCTAACCTGATCCCTAACCATAACTCTAACCCGAACCCTAATCCTAAACCGAACACTAGCCCTAACCCAAACCCTAACCCTAACCCGAACCCTAAATGGAACCCTAACCCTAACCCTAACCCTAACCCTAACTCGAATCCTAACCCTAACCCTAACCTAATCCTAACCCTTACCCTAAGCCTTACTCGAACCCTAACCCGAACCGTAACCTGAACCCTAACCCTAACCCTAACCCTAAACCTCAGCCGAACACAAACCTGAACCCGAACCCTAACCGTACCCTACGCGAACGAGAACCCTAACCCGAACCCTAACCCTAAACCGAACCAGAAACCTAACCAGAACCCTAGCCCTAACACGAACCCTCACAGTAATCCTAACCCTAACCCGCCACCTAACCCTAACCCTAACCCTAACCCTACCACGAAAACCAACCCTAACCCTAAACCTAACTCTAACCGTAACGTGAACCCTAACCCTAACCCTAACCCTAAACCAAACCCTAACCCTAACCCTAACCCTAACCCTAACCCTAAACCTAACCCGAACCCAAACCCTAAACCTCACTCTAACCCTAACCCGAACCCTAACCCTAATACTAAAATTAAGCCTAACGCAAACCCTAACCCTAACCCGAACCCTAACCCTAACACGACCCTAACCCTAAACCTATCCCTAACCGGAAACCTAACCCCAACCCTAACCCTAACCCTAACCCTAACCCGAACCCTAACCCTAACCCGAACCCTAGCCCTAACGCGAATCCCTAACCGGAAGCCAAACCCGAACCCCTAACCCGAACCCTAACCCTAACCCGAACCCTAGCCCTAACCCGAACCCTAACCCGAACCCAAATCCTAACCGGAACTCTAACCCTAACCCTAACCATACCCGAAATATAACCCTAAACCTAACCCTAACCCGAACCCTAACCCTAATCCGTACCCTAACACGAACCCTAACCCAAAACCTAACACTAACAGTAACCCTAACCCTAACACGAACCCTAACCCTACCCGAACCCTAATCCTAACCCTAACCTGAAACCGAAACCGAATCCAAACCCTAACCCTAACCTAAACCCTAACCCGAACTCTAACCCTAACCCTAACCCCAACCGAACCCGAACCTGAACCCGAAACCGAACCCGAACCTGAACCCTAACCGTAACCCGAAAGCTAATCCTAACCCTAGCCCTAAACGTCACCCGAACCCTGACCCAAACCGGCACCTGAACTCTAACCCTAAACCGAACCCTAACCTGAACCCGAACCCTAACCATAACACTAACCCAAACCCTAACCCTAACCCTAACCCTAACCCGAACCCGAACCCGAATACAAACCCTAACCCTAACCTAAACCTAACCCTAACCCTAACCCTAACCCTAACCCTGATCCGAACCCTAACCCTAACCCTAACCCTAACCCTAACCCTAAACGTAACCCTAACCCAAAGCCTAACCCTAACCTGACCCTAACCCTAACACTACCCCAAACCTGAACCCTAACCCTAACCCTAACCCAACTCGAACCCGAATGGTATCCCTAACCCTAACCCTAACCCTAACCCGAACTCTAACCCTAACCCTAACCCTAAAGCGAACCCGAACCCGAATCCAAACCCTAACCCTAACCCGAACCCTAACCCTAACCCTAAACCTAACCCTACCCCTAACCTGAACCCTAACCCTAACCCTAACCTGAACCCTAACCCTAACCCTAACCCTAAACCTAAACCTAACCAGAACCCAAACCCTAAAACCTCACTCTAACCCTAACCCGAACCGTAACCCTAATACTAAAATTAAGCCTAACCCGAACCCTAACACTAACCCGAACCCTAACCCTAACATGACCCTAACCCTAACCCTTTCCCTAACCGGAAACCTAACCCGAACCCTAACCCTAACCCTAACCCTAACCCTAACCCCTAACCCTAACCCTAACCCTAACCCTAACACGAACCCTAACCGTAACCCGTACCCTAACACGGAACCCTAACCCAAAACCTAACCCTAACAGTAACCCTAACACTAACCCGAACCCTAACCCTAACTAGAACCCTAACCCTAACCCTAACCCTAACCCTAAACGAAACAGTAACCCTAACCCTAACCCTAACCCTAACCCGAACGCTAACCATAACCCTAACCCTAACCCTAAACTGAAACCGAACCCTATCCCGAACCCGAACCCTAACCCGAACCCGAACCCTAACCTGAACCCTAAACCTAACTGAACCCTAACCCTAACCCTAACCGTAAACCTAACCCTAACCCTAACCATAACCCGAACCCGAACCCTAACCCTATCCGAACCCTAACCCTAACCCTAACCTGAATCCGAACACGAATCCAAACCCTAACCCTAACCCAAACCCTAACCCGAACTCTAACCCTAACCCTAACCCGATCCCTAACCCTAAACCTAACCGTAACCCTAACCCTAACCCTAACCCTACCCGAACTATAACCCTAACCCTAACCTGAACCCGAACCCGAATCCAAACCCTAACCCTAACCCGACCCTAACCCTAACCCTATCCCTAACCGGAAACCTAACCCTAACCCTAACCCTAACCCGAACCCGAAACCTAACCCTAACCCGACCCTAACCTTAACGCTATCCCTAACCGGAACACTAACTCTAACCCTAACACTAAACCGAACCCGAAACGTAACCCTAACCCTAACCCTAACCCTAACCCTAACCCTAACCTGAACCCGAACCCGAATCCAAACCCTAACCCTAACCCGACCCTAACCCTAACCCTATCCCTAACCGGAAACCTAACCCGAACCCTAACACTAACCCGAACCCTAACCCTAACATGACCCTAACCCTAACCCTTTCCCTAACCGGAAACCTAACCCTAACCCTAACCCTAACCCAAACCCTACCCCTAATCCGACCCGAAACTGAATCGTAACCCTAACCCTAACCGTAAACCTAACCCAAAACCTAACCCGAACCCAAACCCTAAACCTCACTCTAATCCTAACCCGAACCCTAACCCTAACCCTAACCCTAACCCTAACCGAACCCTAGCCCTAACCCAAACCCTAACCCGAACACGAATCCTAACCGGAACTCTAACCCTAACCCTAACCATACCCGAAATATAACCGCAAACCTAACCCTAACCCAAAACCAAACCCTAACAGTAACCTTAACCCTAACCCGAACCCTAACCCTAACCTGCACCCTAACCCTAACCCTAACCCTAACCCTAAACCAAACAGTAACCCTAACCCTAACCATAACGCTAACCCGAACCCTAACCATAACCCTAACCCGAACCCTAACCTGAAACCGAACCCAATCCCGAACCCGAACCCGAACCCTAACCTGAACCCAAACACTAAACCGAACCCTAAACCTAACCCTAACCGAAACCCTAACCCTAACCCTAACCTGAACCCGAACCCGAACCCTAACCCTACCCGAACCCTAACCCTAACCCTAACCTGAACCCGAACCCGAATCCAAACCCTAACCCTAACCCAAACCCTAACCCGAACTCTAACCCTAACCCTAACCCGAACCCTAACCCGAACCCTAACCCGAACCCGATCCCTAACCCGAACCCTAACCCGAACCATAACCCTAACCCGAACCCGAACCCGAACCCTAACCCGAACCCGAACCCTAACCCTAACCCGAACCCTAACCCGAACCCTAACCCTAACCTGAACCCGAACCCTAACCCGAAAACGAACCCTAATCCGAACCCTAACCCTAATCCGAACCCTAACCCTAAACCGAACCCTAACCCTAACCCGAACCCTAACCCGAACCCGAACCCTAACCCGAACCCGAACCCGAACCCTAACCCGAACCCGAACCCTAACCCTAACCCGAACCCTAACCCGAACCCGAACCCTAACCCGAACCCTAACCTGAACCCTAACCCTAACCCTAACCCTAAACTGAACCCTAACCCTAACCCTAACCCTAACCCGAACCCTAACCCGAACCCTAACCCGAACCCGAACCCTAACCTGAACCCGAACCCTAACCCGAACCCGAACCCTAACCCGAACCCTTACCCTAACCCTAACCCGAACCCTAACCCGAACCTGAACCCGAACCCGAACCCTAATCCTAACCCGAACCCGAACCCGAACCCGAATCCATACTCGAAAGCGAAACCAATCCCGAACCAGAACCCGAACCCGAACCCTAACCCCTAACCCGAACCCGAACCCGAATCCATAACTGAAAGCGAAACCGATACCGAACCCGAACCGAAACCGAAACTGAACCCTACCCGAACCCGAACCCGAACCCTACCCGAACCCGAACCTGAAACCTACCCGAACCAGAACCAGAACCAGAACCCAAGCCCCTAACCCGAACCCGAACCCGAAACCCATAATTGTTTGTGCCAATGTAAAGAAAATGCCATACGCTTATCTGTAAGAAACAACAGTGCCCTGGAACAGTCTGAGCCTTAATATCAGCACTGTGCTTTTGGGAGCGGGAGTTAAAGCGGAGGCAAACAGCACTAAGACACATTTGGCAAAAATCGCGTTCCAATGAATAATATTTTCTTCCCTTTCAAACCCAAACGTAAGTGGTTGTGGCCAGATAAATAAATGCCACACACTTATCTGTAAGAAGCAACAGTGCCCAGGAACGGGTTTCTACGTGAAGAAAATATTTCTCGTTGGAACTCCGCTTTTTTACTTTACCTTCCACAACCCCTTGTGATAGGGTTTCCACGTTAAGAAAATAGTTTTCATTGGAAGCCGGTTTTTCCCAAATGTGTCTAAGTGCTGTATTCCTCGGGTTTCACTCATGCTACCAAAAGCACAGTGATGATGTTAGGGCTTAGACTGTTCCTGGGTAATGTTGTTTCTTACACATAAGGGTGTGGCATTTTCTTTACATTGCCACAACCACATATGATAGGGTTTCAACATGAACAAAATATTTTTCGTTGGAAGCGGTTTTTTGTCAAATGTGTCTCAATACCGTGTTGTTTGGGATTAACTAATGCTACCAAAATCACTATGATGATGTGAGGGCTCAGACCGATCCTGGAAACTTCTGTTTCTTACAGATAAGCGTATGGCATTTTCTTTACATTGGCACAAACAATTATGATAGAGTTTGCAAAAGAGAAAATATATTTCACTGAAAGGCGGTTTTTGCCAAATTTTCTCAGCTGTTTGCCTCGGTTTTAACTCATGATACCAAAAGAACAGTGATGATCTTAGGGCTCAGACCGTCCATGGGACCTGTTATTTCTTACAAATAAGCATATGAACATCCTTTACCTTGCCACAACAAATTAAGATAGAGTTTGCACATCAAGAAATATTTTTCATTTGAACCCGTTTCTGCCAAATATGTCTCAGTACTATGTCCTCAGCACTTGGGAGCATGTCTGCACGTGGAGAAAGACTTTTTCGTGGGAAGCCGGTTTTTGTCAAACGGGTCCCAGTGCTGTGCTCCTCTCTTTTCACTCCTGCTGCCAGAAGCCCAGTGAGGATGGCAGGGCTTAGAACATGGCTGGGCACTATGGTTTCTTCCAGAGTCGTGGATAGCATTTGCTTTACCTTGCCACAACCACTTGTGAGAGGGTCTGAACCTCAGGAAAACTGTTTCCGTGGGAAGCGGGCTTTTGGCCAAACGGGTCTCAGGGCCGTGGGCCTCGGGTGTCCCTCCGGCTCCCCAAAGCACAGGGAAGAGGTGAGGGGCTTAGACCATGCCTGGGCAATGTTGTTTCTTACACCTGGGTGTTTGGCATTTTTTTTTACCTGGCTACCCCCACTTGGGATAGGTTTTCCACAAAAGAGCATATTGCTTCTCGGAAGCCGTTTTTGCCCCAGGGGTCTCCAGGGTGTGTTCGTTGGGGTTGAACTCCTGCTAGCAAAACCGCCGGGATGAGGGAAGGGCTCAGACTGTGCCTGGGCCCTGTGGTCTCTTACAGGTCAGTGTATGGCATTTCCTTCACCTTGCCACAGGCACTGGGGAGCATGTCTGCACGTGGAGAAAGCCTCTCCCGTGGGAAGCCGGTTTTTGTGAAACGGGTCCCAGTGCTGTGCTCCTCTCTTTTCTCTCCTGCAGCCAGAAGTCCAGTGAGGATGGGAGGCGTTAGAACATGGCTGGGCACTGTGGTTTCTTCCAGAGAAGTGGATGGCATTTGCTTTACCTTGCCACAACCACTTGTGAGAGGGTCTGCACCTCAGGAAAACTGTTTCCGTTGCAAGCCGGGTTTTGGCCAAACGGGTCTCAGGGCCGTGGGCCTCGGGTGTCCCTCTGGCTCCCAAAAGCACAGGGACGACGTGAGGGGCTTGGACCAAGCCTGGGCAATGTTGTTTCTTACACCTGGGTGTGTGGCATTTGGTTACCTGACTACCCCCACTTTGCATAGGTTTTCCACAGCAAGCACCTATTGTTCCTTGGAAGCCGTTTTTGCCCCAGGGGTTTCCGGGCTGTGTTCCTTGGAGTTGAACTCCTGCTAGCAAAACCGCCGGGTTGAGGGAAGGGTTCAGACTGTGCCTGGGCCCTGTGGTCTCTTCCAGGTCAGTGTATGGCATTTCCTTCCCCTTGCCACAGGCACCTGGGAGCATGTCTGCACGTGGAGAAAGACTTTCCCGTGGGAAGCCGGTTTTTGTCAAACGGGTCCCAGTGCTGTGCTCCTCTTTTTCACTCCTGCTGCCAGAGGCCCAGTGAGGATGGGAGGGCTTAGAAAATGGCTGGGCACTGTGGTTTCTTCCAGAGACGTGGATGGAATTTGCTTTACCTTGCCACAACCACTTGTGAGAGGTCTGCACCTCAGGAAAACTGTTTCCGTGGGAAGCCGGCTTTTGGCCAAACGGGTATCATGGCCGTGGGCCTCGGGTTACCCACCGGCTCCCAAAAGCACAGGGATGAGGTGAGGGGCTTAGACCATGCCTGGGCAATGTTGTTTCTTTCACCTGGGTGTGTGGCATTTTGTGTACCTGGCTACCCCCACTTGGGATAGGTTTTCCACAGCAAGAGCGTATTGCTCGTCGGAAGACGTATTTGCCCCAGGGGTCTCCGGGCTGTGTTCTTTGGGGTTGAACTCCTGCTAGCAAAACCGCCGGGATGAGGGAAGGGCTCAGACTGTGCCTGGGCCCTGTGGTCTCTTCCAGGTCAGTGTATGGCATTTCCTTCACCTTGCCACAGGCACTTGTGAGCATGTCTGCACGTGGAGAAAGACTTTCCCGTGGGAAGCCGGTTTTTGTGAAATGGTTCCCAGTGCTGTGCTCTTCTCTTTTCACTCCTGCTGCCAGAAGCAAAGTGAGGATGGGAGTGTTTAGAACATGGCTGGGCACTGTGGTTTCTTCCAGAGAAGTGGAGGGCATTTGCTTTACCTTGCCACAACCACTTGTGAGAGGGTCTGCACCTCAGGAAAACTGTTTCCGTGGGAAGCCGGCTTTTGGCCAAACGGGTATCATGGCCGTGGGCCTCGGATTTCCCAATGGCTCCCAAAATCACAGGGATGAGGTGAGGGGCTTAGACCATACCTGGGCAGCTTAGAACATGGCTGGGCACTGTGGTTTCTTCCAGAATCGTGGATGGCATTTGCTTTACCTTGCCACAACCACTTGGGAGAGGGTCTGCACCTCAGGAATCTGTTTCCGTGGGAAGCCGTCTTTTTGTCAAATGGGTCTCAGGGCCGTGGGCTTCAGGTGTCCCTCGGTCTCCCAAAAGCACAGGGACGAGTTGAGGGGCTTAGACCATGCCTGGGCAATGTTGCTTCTTTAACCTGGGTGTGTGGCATTTTGTTTACCTGGCTACCCCCACGTGGGATAGGTTTTCCACAGCAAGAGCGTATTGCTCGTCGGAAGCCGTATTTGCCCCAGGGGTCTCCGGGCTGTGTTCGTTGGGGTTGAACTCCTGCTAGCAAAACCGCCGGGATGAGGGAAGGGCTCAGACTGTGCCTGGGCCCTGTGGTCTCTTACAGGTCAGTCTATGGCATTTCCTTCACCTTGCCACAGGCACTTGTCAGCATGTTTGCACGTGGAGAAAGACTTTCCCGTGGGAAGCCGGTTTTTGTCAAACGGGTCCCAGTGCTGTGCTCCTCTCTTTTCACTCCTGCTGCCAAAAGACCAGTGAGGATGGGAGTGTTTAGAACATGGCTGGGCGCTGTGGTTTCTTCCAGAGAAGTGGAGGGCATTTGCTTTACTTTCCACAACCACTTGGGATAGGGTCTGCACCTCAGGAAAGCTGTTTCCGTGGGAAGCCGGCTTTTTGCAAAGGGGTCTCAGGGCCGTGGGCCTCGGCTGTCCCTCCGGCTCCCCAAAGCACAGGGACGAGGTGAGGGGCTTAGACCATGCATGGGCAATGTTGTTTCTTACACCTGGGTGTGTGGCATGTTGTTGACCTGGCTACCCCCACTTGAGATACGTTTTCCACAGCAAGCACCTATTGTTCGTCAGAAGCCGTTTTTGCCTCAGGGGTCTCCGGGCTGTGTTCGTTGGGGTAGAACTCCTGCTAGCAAAACCGCCGGGATGAGGGAAGGGTTCAGACTGTGCCTGGGCCCTGTGGTCTCTTCCAGGTCAGTGTATGGCATTTCCTTCCCCTTGCCACAGGCACCTGGGAGCATGTCTGCACGTGGAGAAAGACTTTCCCGTGGGAAGCCGGTTTTTGTCAAACGGGTCCCAGTGCTCTGCTCCTCTCTTTTCACTCCTGCTGCCAGAAGCCCAGGGAGGATGGGAGGGCTTAGAACATGGCTGGGCACTGTGGTTTCTTCCAGAGAAGTGGAGGGCATTTGCTTTAAGTTGCCACAACCACTTGTGAGAGGGTCTGTACCTCAGGAAAACTGTGTCCGTGGGAAGCCATTTTTTGCCATATGGGTCTCAGGGCCGTGGGCCTCGGGTGTCCCTCCGGCTCCCACAAGCACAGGGACAAGGTGAGGGGCTTAGACTATGCCTGGGCAATTTTGTTTCTTACACCTCGGGGTGTGGCATTTTGTTTACCTGGCTACCCCCACTTTGCATAGGTTTTCCACAGCAAGAGCATATTGCTCGTTGTAAGCT
The DNA here is from genome assembly GCF_023065955.2 of Ursus arctos. Lineage (NCBI taxonomy): Eukaryota > Metazoa > Chordata > Mammalia > Carnivora > Ursidae > Ursus > Ursus arctos. The sequence continues at coordinate 789,915 of NW_026622908.1, forward strand.
GTTTTTGCCCCAGGGTTCTCCGGGCTGGGGTCGTTGGGGTTCAACTCCTGCTAGGAAAACCGCCGGGATGAGGAAATGGCTCAGACTGTGCCTGGACCCTGTGGTCTCTTACAGGTCAGTGTATGGCATTTCCTTCACCTTGCCACAGGCACTGGGGAGCATGTCTGCACGTGGAGACTTTCCCGTGGGAAGCCGTTTTTGTACTACTGGTCCCAGTGTTGTGCTCCTCTCTTTTCACTCCTGCTGCCAGAAGCCCAGAGAGGATGGGAGGGCTTAGAACATGCCTGGGCACTGTGGTTTCTTCTAGAGAAGTGGAGGGCATTTGCTTTACCTTGCCACAACCACTTGGGAGAGGGTCTGCACCTCAGGAAAACTCTTTCCGAGGGAAGCCGGCTTTTTGCAAAGGGGTCTCAGGGCCGAGGGCCTCGGCTGTCCCTCCGGCTCCCCAAAGCACAGGGACGAGGTGAGGGGCTTAGACCATGGCTGGGCAATGTTGTTTCTTACACCTGGGTGTGTGGCATTTTGTTGACCTGGCTACCCCCACTTGGGATACATTTTCCACAGCAAGCACCTATTGTTCGTCGGAAGCCGTTTTTGCCCCAGGGGTCTCCGGGCTGTGTTCGTTGGGGTTGAACTCCTGCTAGCAAAACCGCCAGCATGAGGGAAGGGCTAAGACGGTGCCTGGGCACTGTGGTCTCTTACCCGACCCGTACCCTAACTAGAATCCAAACCCTATACCCTGACCGAGACCCTGAGCGTGATCCTGACCATTACCCTGACCCTAACCCGAACCCTAACCCTAACCCTAACCCCTAACCCTAACCCTAACCCTAACCTGATTCCTAACCATAACTCTAAACCGAACCCTAATCCTAAACCGAACACTAGCCCTAACCCAAACCCTAACCCTAACCCGAACCCTAAATGGAACCCTAACCCTAACCCTAACCCTAACCCTAACTCGAATCCTAACCCTAACCCTAACCTAATCCTAACCCTTACCCTAACCCTTACTCGAACCCTAACCCGAACCGTAACCTGAACCCTAACCCTAACCCTAACCCTAAACCTCAGCCGAACACAAACCTGAACCCGAACCCTAACTGTACCCTACGCGAACGAGAACCCTAACCCGAACCCTAACCCTAAACCGAACCAGAAACCTAACCAGAACCCTAGCCCTAACACGAACCCTCACAGTAATCCTAACCCTAACCCGAAACCTAACCCTAACCCTAACCCTAACCCTACCACGAAAACCAACCCTAACCCTAAACCTAACTCTAACCGTAACGTGAACCCTAACCCTAACCCTAACCCTAAACCAAACCCTAACCCTAACCCTAACCCTAACCCTAACCTTAACCCTAAACCTAACCCGAACCCAAACCCTAAACCTCACTCTAACCCTAACCCGAACCCTAACCCTAATACTAAAATTAAGCCTAACGCAAACCCTAACCCTAACCCGAACCCTAACCCTAACACGACCCTAACCCTAAACCTATCCCTAACCGGAAACCTAACCCCAACCCTAACCCTAACCCTAACCCTAACCCGAACCCTAACCCTAACCCGAACCCTAGCCCTAACGCGAATCCCTAACCGGAAGCCAAACCCGAACCCCTAACCCGAACCCTAACCCTAACCCGAACCCTAGCCCTAACCCGAACCCTAACCCGAACCCAAATCCTAACCGGAACTCTAACCCTAACCCTAACCATGCCCGAAATATAACCCTAAACCTAACCCTAACCCGAACCCTAACCCTAATCCGTACCCTAACACGAACCCTAACCCAAAACCTAACCCTAACAGTAACCCTAACCCTAACACGAACCCTAACCCTACCCGAACCCTAATCCTAACCCTAACCTGAACCCGAACCCGAATCCAAACCCTAACCCTAACCTAAACCCTAACCCGAACTCTAACCCTAACCCTAACCCCAACCGAACCTGAACCTGAACCCGAAACCGAACCCGAACCTGAACCCTAACCGTAACCCGAAACCTAATCCTAACCCTAGCCCTAAACGTCACCCGAACCCTGACCCAAACCCGAACCTGAACTCTAACCCTAAACCGAACCCTAACCTGAACCCGAACCCTAACCATAACACTAACCCAAACCCTAACCCTAACCCTAACCCTAACCCGAACCAGAACCCGAATCCAAACCCTAACCCTAACCTAAACCTAACCCTAACCCTAACCCTAACCCTGATCCGAACCCTAACCCTAACCCTAACCCTAACCCTAACCCTAACCCTAAACGTAACCCTAACCCAAAGCCTAACCCTAACCTGACCCTAACCCTAACACTACCCCAAACCTGAACCCTAACCCTAACCCTAACCCAACTCCGAACCCGAATGGTATCCCTAACCCTAACCCTAACCCTAACTCTAACCCGAACTCTAACCCTAACCCTAACCCTAACGCGAACCCAAACCCGAATCCAAACCCTAACCCTAACCCGAACCCTAACCCTAACCCTAACCCTAACCCTAACCTGAACCCTAACCCTAACCCTAACCTGAACCTTAACCCTAACCCTAACCCTAAACCTAAACCTAACCCGAACCCAAACCCTAAACCTCACTCTAACCCTAACCCGAACCCTAACCCTAATACTAAAATTAAGCCGAACCCGAACCCTAACACTAACCCGAACCCTAACCCTAACATGACCCTAACCCTAACCCTATCCCTAACCGGAAACCTAACCCGAACCCTAACCCTAACCCTAACCCTAACCCTAACCCTAACCCTAACCCTAACCCTAACCCTAACACGAACCCTAACCGTAACCCGTACCCTAACACGAACCCTAACCCAAAACCTAACCCTAACAGTAACCCTAACACTAACCCGAACCCTAACCCTAACTAGAACCCTAACCCTAACCCTAACCCTAACCCTAAACGAAACAGTAACCCTAACCCTAACCCTAACCCTAACCCGAACGCTAACCATAACCCTAACCCTAACCCTAAACTGAAACCGAACCCTATCCCGAACCCGAACCCTAACCCGAACCCGAACCCTAACCTGAACCCTAAACCTAACCTGAACCCTAACCCTAACCCTAACCGTAAACCTAACCCTAACCCTAACCATAACCCGAACCCGAACCCTAACCCTATCCGAACCCTAACCCTAACCCTAACCTGAATCCGAACACGAATCCAAACCCTAACCCTAACCCAAACCCTAACCCGCACTCTAACCCTAACCCTAACTCGATCCCTAACCCTAAACCTAACCGTAACCCTAACCCTAACCCTAACCCTACCCGAACTATAACCCTAACCCTAACCTGAACCCGAACCCGAATCCAAACCCTAACCCTAACCCGACCCTAACCCTAACCCTATCCCTAACCGGAAACCTAACCCTAACCCTAACCCTAACCCGAACCCGAAACCTAACCCTAACCCGACCCTAACCTTAACGCTATCCCTAACCGGAACACTAACTCTAACCCTAACACTAAACCGAACCCGAAACGTAACCCTAACCATAACCCTAACCCTGATCCGAACCCTAACCCGAACCCTAACACGAACCCTAACTCTAAACCTAACCCGAACCCGAAGCCAAACACTAACCATAACCCAAACGATACCCGAACCCGAACCCTAAACCAAAACCGATCCCGCACCCTAACCCTAACCCGAAACCTAACCCTAACCCTAACCCTAACCCTAACACGAACCCTAACCCAAATCTTTACCCTAACCCTAACCCTACTCTGAACCCGAACCCGAACCCTAACCCTACCCCGAACCCTAACCCGAACCCAAACCCTACCCCTAATCCGACCCGAAACTGAATCATAACCCTAACCCTAACCGTAAACCTAAACCAAAACCTAACCCGAACCCAAACCCTAAACCTCACTCTAATCCTAACCCGAACCCTAACCCTAACCCTAACCCTAACCCTAACCGAACCCTAGCCCTAACCCAAACCCTAACCCGAACACGAATCCTAACCGGAACTCTAACCCTAACCCTAACCATACCCGAAATATAACCGCAAACCTAACCCTAACCCAAAACCAAACCCTAACAGTAACCTTAACCCTAACCCGAACCCTAACCCTAACCTGCACCCTAACCCTAACCATAACCCTAACCCTAAACCAAACAGTAACCCTAACCCTAACCATAACGCTAACCCGAACCCTAACCATAACCCTAACCCGAACCCTAACCTGAAACCGAACCCAATCCCGAACCCGAACCCGAACCCGAACCCGAACCCTAACCTGAACCCAAACACTAAACCGAACCCTAAACCTAACCCTAACCGAAACCCTAACCCTAACCCTAACCTGAACCCGAACCCGAACCCTAACCCTACCCGAACCCTAACCCTAACCCTAACCTGAACCCGAACCCGAATCCAAACCCTAACCCTAACCCAAACCCTAACCCGAACTCTAACCCTAACCCTAACCCGAACCCTAACCCGAACCCTAACCCGAACCCGATCCCTAACCCGAACCCTAACCCGAACCATAACCCTAACCCGAACCCGAACCCGAACCCTAACCCGAACCCGAACCCTAACCCTAACCCTAACCCGAACCCTAACCCTAACCTGAACCCGAACCCTAACCCGAAAACGAACCCTAATCCGAACCCTAACCCTAATCCGAACCCTAACCCTAAACCGAACCCTAACCCTAACCCGAACCCTAACCCGAACCCGAACCCTAAACCGAACCCGAACCCTAACCCTAACCCGAACCCTAACCCGAACCCGAACCCTAACCCGAACCCTAACCTGAACCCTAACCCTAACCCTAACCCTAAACTGAACCCTAACCCTAACCCTAACCCTAACCCAAACCCTAACCCGAACCCTAACCCGAACCCGAACCCTAACCTGAACCCGAACCCTAACCCGAACCCGAACCCTAACCCGAACCCTTACCCTAACCCTAACCCGAACCCTAACCCGAACCTGAACCCGAACCCGAACCCTAATCCTAACCCGAACCCGAACCCGAACCCGAACCCGAATCCATACTCGAAAGCGAAACCAATCCCGAACCAGAACCCGAACCCGAACCCTAACCCCTAACCCGAACCCGAACCCGAATCCATAACTGAAAGCGAAACCGATACCGAACCCGAACCGAAACCGAAACTGAACCCTACCCGAACCCGAACCCGAACCCTACCCGAACCCGAACCTGAAACCTACCCGAACCAGAACCAGAACCAGAACCCAAGCCCCTAACCCGAACCCGAACCCGAAACCCATAATTGTTTGTGCCAATGTAAAGAAAATGCCATACGCTTATCTGTAAGAAACAACAGTGCCCTGGAACAGTCTGAGCCTTAATATCAGCACTGTGCTTTTGGGAGCGGGAGTTAAAGCGGAGGCAAACAGCACTAAGACACATTTGGCAAAAATCGCGTTCCAATGAATAATATTTTCTTCCCTTTCAAACCCAAACGTAAGTGGTTGTGGCCAGATAAATAAATGCCACACACTTATCTGTAAGAAGCAACAGTGCCCAGGAACGGGTTTCTACGTGAAGAAAATATTTCTCGTTGGAACTCCGCTTTTTTACTTTACCTTCCACAACCCCTTGTGATAGGGTTTCCACGTTAAGAAAATAGTTTTCATTGGAAGCCGGTTTTTCCCAAATGTGTCTAAGTGCTGTATTCCTCGGGTTTCACTCATGCTACCAAAAGCACAGTGATGATGTTAGGGCTTAGACTGTTCCTGGGTAATGTTGTTTCTTACACATAAGGGTGTGGCATTTTCTTTACATTGCCACAACCACATATGATAGGGTTTCAACATGAACAAAATATTTTTCGTTGGAAGCGGTTTTTTGTCAAATGTGTCTCAATACCGTGTTGTTTGGGATTAACTAATGCTACCAAAATCACTATGATGATGTGAGGGCTCAGACCGATCCTGGAAACTTCTGTTTCTTACAGATAAGCGTATGGCATTTTCTTTACATTGGCACAAACAATTATGATAGAGTTTGCAAAAGAGAAAATATATTTCACTGAAAGGCGGTTTTTGCCAAATTTTCTCAGCTGTTTGCCTCGGTTTTAACTCATGATACCAAAAGAACAGTGATGATCTTAGGGCTCAGACCGTCCATGGGACCTGTTATTTCTTACAAATAAGCATATGAACATCCTTTACCTTGCCACAACAAATTAAGATAGAGTTTGCACATCAAGAAATATTTTTCATTTGAACCCGTTTCTGCCAAATATGTCTCAGTACTATGTCCTCAGCACTTGGGAGCATGTCTGCACGTGGAGAAAGACTTTTTCGTGGGAAGCCGGTTTTTGTCAAACGGGTCCCAGTGCTGTGCTCCTCTCTTTTCACTCCTGCTGCCAGAAGCCCAGTGAGGATGGCAGGGCTTAGAACATGGCTGGGCACTATGGTTTCTTCCAGAGTCGTGGATAGCATTTGCTTTACCTTGCCACAACCACTTGTGAGAGGGTCTGCACCTCAGGAAAACTGTTTCCGTGGGAAGCGGGCTTTTGGCCAAACGGGTCTCAGGGCCGTGGGCCTCGGGTGTCCCTCCGGCTCCCCAAAGCACAGGGAAGAGGTGAGGGGCTTAGACCATGCCTGGGCAATGTTGTTTCTTACACCTGGGTGTTTGGCATTTTTTTTTACCTGGCTACCCCCACTTGGGATAGGTTTTCCACAAAAGAGCATATTGCTTCTCGGAAGCCGTTTTTGCCCCAGGGGTCTCCAGGGTGTGTTCGTTGGGGTTGAACTCCTGCTAGCAAAACCGCCGGGATGAGGGAAGGGCTCAGACTGTGCCTGGGCCCTGTGGTCTCTTACAGGTCAGTGTATGGCAATTCCTTCACCTTGCCACAGGCACTTGGGAGCATGTCCGCATGTGGAGAAAGACTTTCCTGTGGAAAGCCGGTTTTTGTCAAACGGGTCCCATTGCTGTGCTTTCTTTTCACTCCTGCTGCCAGAAGCCCAGTGAGTATGGGAGGGTTTAGAACATGGCTGGGCACTGTGGTTTCGTCCAGAGACGTGGAGGGCATTTGCTTTACCTTGCCACAACCACTTGGGAGAGGTTCTGCACCTCAGGAAAACTGTTTCCATGGGAAGCCGGCTTTTGACCAAACGGGTCTCAGGGCCGTGGGCCTCGGGTGTCACTCCGGCTCCCCAAAGCACAGGGACGAGGTGAGGGGCTTAGACCATGGCTGGGCAATGTTGTTTCTTACACCTGGGTGTGTGGCACTTTGTTGACCTGGCTACCCCCAGTTGGGATACGTTTTCCACAGCAAGCACCTATTGTTCGTCGGAAGCCGTTTTTGCCCCAGGGGTCTCCGGGCTGTGTTCGTTGGGGTTGAACTCCTGCTAGCAAAACCGCCGGGATGAGGGAAGGGTTCAGACTGTGCCTGGGCCCTGTGGTCTCTTCCAGGTCAGTGTATGGCATTTCCTTCCCCTTGCCACAGGCACCTGGGAGCATGTCTGCACGTGGAGAAAGACTTTCCCGTGGGAAGCCGGTTTTTGCCAAACGGGTCCCAGTGCTCTTCTCCTCTCTTTTCACTCCTGCTGCCAGAAGCCCAGGGAGGATGGGAGGGCTTAGAACATGGCTGGGCGCTGTGGTTTCTTCCAGAGAAGTGGAGGGCATTTGCTTTACCTTTCCACAACCACTTGGGATAGGGTCTGCACCTCAGGAAAGCTGTTTCCGTGGGAAGCCGGCTTTTTGCAAAGGGGTCTCAGGGCCGTGTGCCTCGGCTGTCCCTCCGGCTCCCCAAAGCACAGGGACGAGGTGAGGGGCTTAGACCATGCCTGGGCAATGTTGTTTCTTACACCTGGGTGTGTGGCATGTTGTTGACCTGGCTACCCCCACTTGAGATACGTTTTCCACAGCAAGCACCTATTGTTCGTCAGAAGCCGTTTTTGCCTCAGGGTTCTCCGGGCTGTGTTCGTTGGGGTACTACTCCTGCTAGCAAAACCGCCGGGATGAGGGAAGTGTTCAGACTGTGCCTGGGCCCTGTGGTCTCTTCCAGGTCAGTGTATGGCTTTTCCTTCCCCTTGCCACAGGCACCTGGGAGCATGTCTGCACGTGGAGAAAGACTTTCCCGTGGGAAGCCGGTTTTTGTCAAACGGGTCCCAGTGCTCTGCTCCTCTTATTTCACTCCTGCTGCCAGAAGCCCAGGGAGGATGGGAGGGCTTAGAACATGGCTGGGCACTGTGGTTTCTTCCAGAGAAGTGGATGGCATTTGCTTTAAGTTGCCACAACCACTTGTGAGAGGGTCTGTACCTCAGGAAAACTGTGTCCGAGGGAAGCCATTTTTTGCCATATGGGTCTCAGGGCCGTGGGCCTCGGGTGTCCCTCCGGCTCCCACAAGCACAGGGACAAGGTGAGGGGCTTAGACTATGCCTGGGCAATTTTGTTTCTTACACCTCGGGGTGTGTCATTTTGTTTACCTGGCTACCCCCACTTTGCATAGGTTTTCCACAGCAAGAGCATATTGCTCGTTGTGAGTTGTTTTTGCCCCAGGGTTCTCCGGGCTGGGGTCGTTGGGGTTGAACTCCTGCTAGGAAAACCGCCAGGATGAGGAAATGGCTCAGACTGTGCCTGGACCCTGTGGTCTCTTACAGGTGAGTGTATGGCATTTCCTTCACCTTGCCACAGGCACCTGGGAGCATGCCTGCACGTGGAGACTTTCCCGTGGGAAACCGTTTTTGTACTACTGGTCCCAGTGCTGTGCTCCTCTCTTTTCACTCCTGCTGCCAGAAGCCCAGAGAGGATGGGAGGGCTTAGAACATGCCTGGGCACTGTGGTTTCTTCTAGAGAAGTGGACGGCATTTGCTTTACCTTGCCACAACCACTTGCGAGAGGGTCTGCACCTCAGGAAAACTGTTTCCATGGGAAGCCGGCTTTTGGCCAAACTTGTCTCAGAGCCGTGGAACTCGGGTGTCCCTTGGGCTCCCCAAAGCACAGCGGCGCGTTGAGATGCTTAGACCACGCCTGGGCAATGTTTTTTCTTACACTTGGGTGTGTTCCATTTTGCTTACCTGGCTACCCCCACTTGGGTAGGTATTCCACAGCAAGAGCATATTGCGCAGCGGAAGCCGTATTTGCCCCACGGGTCTCCTTGCTGGGTTGTTAGGGTTGAACTCCTGCTAGCAAAACCGCCGGGATGAGGGAAGGGCTCAGACTGTGCCTGGGCCCTGTGGTCTCTTCTAGGTCAGTGTATGGCATTTCCTTCCCCTTGCCACAGGCACCTGGGAGCATGTCTGCACGTGGAGAAAGACTTTCCCGTGGGAAGCCAGTTTTTGTCAAACGGGTCCCAGTGCTCTGCTCCTCTCTTTTCACTCCTGCTGCCAGAAGCCCAGGGAGGATGGGAGGGCTTAGAACATGGCTGGGCACTGTGGTTTCTTCCAGAGAAGTGGAGGGCATTTGCTTTACCTTGCCACAACCACTTGTGAGAGGGTCTGCACCTCAGGAAAGCTGTTTCCGTGGGAAGCCGGCTTTTTGCAAAGGGGTCTCAGGGCCGTGGGCCTCGGCTGTCCCTCCGGCTCCCCAAAGCACAGGGACGAGGTGAGGGGCTTAGACCATGGCTGGGCAATGTTGTTTCTTACACCTGGGTGTGTGGCATGTTGTTGACCTGGCTACCCCCACTTGGGATACATTTTCCACAGCAAGCACCTATTGTACATTTGAAGCCGTTTTTGCCCCAGGGGTCTCCGGGCTGTGTTCGTTGGGGTTGAATTCCTGCTAGCAAAACCGCCGGGATGAGGGTAGGGTTCAAACTGTGCCTGGGCCCTGTTGTCTCTTCCAGGTCAGTGTATGGCATTTCCATCCCCTTGCCACAGGCACCTGGGAGCATGTCTGCACGTGGAGAAAGACTTTCCCGTGGGGAGCCGGTTTTTGTCAAACGGGTTCCAGTGCTCTGCTCCTCTCTTTTCACTCCTGCTGCCAGAAGCCCAGGGAGGATGGGAGGGCTTAGAACATGGCTGGGCACTGTGGTTTCTTCCAGAGAAGTGGAGGGCATTTGCTTTACCTTGCCACAACCACTTGTGAGAGGGTCTGCACCTCAGGAAAGCTGTTTCCGTGGGAAGCCGGCTTTTTGCAAAGGGGTCTCAGGGCCGTGGGCCTCGGCTGTCCCTCCGGCTCCCCAAAGCACAGGGACGAGGTGAGGGGCTTAGACCATGGCTGGGCAATGTTGTTTCTTACACCTGGGTGTGTGCCATTTTGTTGACCTGGCTACCCCCACGTGGGATACGTTTTCCACAGCAAGCACCTATTGTTCGTCGGAAGCCGTTTTTGACCCAGGGGTCTCCGGGCTGTGTTCGTTGGGGTTGAACTCCTGCTAGCAAAACCGCCGGGATGAGGGAAGGGTTCAGACTGTGCCTGGGCCCTGTGGTCTCTTCCAGGTCAGTGTATGGCATTTCCTTCCCCTTGCCACAAGCACCTGGGAGCATGTCTGCACGTGGAGAAAGACTTTCTCGTGGGAAGCCGGTTTTTGTCAAACGGGTCCCAGTGCTCTGCTCCTCTCTTTTCACTCCTGCTGCCAGAAGCCCAGGGAGGATGGGAGGGCTTAGAACATGGCTGGGCACTGTGGTTTCTTCCAGAGAAGTGGAGGGCATTTGCTTTACCTTGCCACAACCACTTGGGAGAGGGTCTGCACCTCAGGAAAACTCTTTCCGTGGGAAGCCGGCTTTTTGCAAAGCGGTCTCAGGGCCGAGGGCCTCGGCTGTCTCTCCGGCTCCCCAAAGCACAGGGACGAGGTGAGGGGCTTAGACCATGGCTGGGCAATGTTGTTTCTTACACCTGGGTGTGTGGCATTTTGTTGACCTGGCTACCCCAACTTGGGTTACATTTTCCACAGCAAGCACCTATTGTTCGTCGGAAGCCGTTTTTGCCCCAGGGGTCTCCGGGCTGTGTTCGTTGGGGTTGAACTCCTGCTAGCAAAAGCGCCGGCATGAGGGAAGGGCTAAGACGGTGCCTGGGCACTGTGGTCTCTTACCCGACCCGTACCCTAACTAGAATCCAAACCCTATACCCTGACCGAGACCCTGAGCGTGATCCTGACCATTACCCTGACCCTAACCCGAACCCTAACCCTAACCCTAACCCCTAACCCTAACCCTAACCCTAACCTGATCCCTAACCATAATTCTAACCCGAACCCTAATCCTAAACCGAACACTAGCCCTAACCCAAACCCTAACCCTAACCCGAACCCTAAATGGAACCCTAACCCTAACCCTAACCCTAACCCTAACTCGAATCCTAACCCTAACCCTAACCCTAACCCTAACCCTAACCTAACCCTAACCCTAACCCTAACCCTAACCCTAACCTAACCCTAACCCTAACCCTACCACGAAAACCAACCCTAACCCTAAACCTAACTCTAACCGTAACGTGAACCCTAACCCTAACCCTAAACCAAACCCTAACCCTAACCCTAACCCTAACCCTAACCCTAAACCTAACCCGAACCCAAACCCTAAACCTCACTCTAACCCTAACCCGAACCCTAACCCTAATACTAAAATTAAGCCTAACGCAAACCCTAACCCTAACCCGAACCCTAACCCTAACACGACCCTAACCCTAAACCTATCCCTAACCGGAAACCTAACCCCAACCCTAACCCTAACCCTAACCCTAACCCGAACCCTAACCCTAACCCGAACCCTAGCCCTAACGCGAATCCCTAACCGGAAGCCAAACCCGAACCCCTAACCCGAACCCTAACCCTAACCCGAACCCTAGCCCTAACCCGAACCCTAACCCGAACCCAAATCCTAACCGGAACTCTAACCCTAACCCTAACCATACCCGAAATATAACCCTAAACCTAACCCTAACCCGAACCCTAACCCTAATCCGTACCCTAACACGAACCCTAACCCAAAACCTAACCCTCACAGTAACCCTAACCCTAACACGAACCCTAACCCTACCCGAACCCTAATCCTAACCCTAACCTGAACCCGAACCCGAATCCAAACCCTAACCCTAACCTAAACCCTAACCCGAACTCTAACCCTAACCCTAACCCCAACCGAACCCGAACCTGAACCCGAAACCGAACCCGAACCGGAACCCTAACCGTAACCCGAAACCTAATCCTAACCCTAGCCCTAAACGTCACCCGAACCCTGACCCAAACTCGAACCTGAACCCTAACCCTAACCCTAACCCTAACCCGAACCAGAACCCGAATCCAAACCCTAACCCTAACCTAAACCTAACCCTAACCCTAACCCTAACCCTAACCCTGATCCGAACCCTAACCCTAACCCTAACCCTAACCCTAAACGTAACCCTAACCCAAAGCCTAACCCTAACCTGACCCTAACCCTAACACTACCCCAAACCTGAACCCTAACCCTAACCCTAACCCAACTCCGAACCCGAATGGTATCCCTAAACCTAACCCTAACCCTAACCCTAACCCGAACTCTAACCCTAACCCTAACCCTAACGCGAACCCAAACCCGAATCCAAACCCTAACCCTAACCCGAACCCTAACCCTAACCCTAACCCTAACCCTAACCTGAACCCTAACCCTAACCCTAACCTGAACCTTAACCCTAACCCTAACCCTAAACCTAAACCTAACCCGAACCCAAACCCTAAACCTCACTCTAACCCTAACCCGAACCCTAACCCTAATACTAAAATTAAGCCTAACCCGAACCCTAACACTAACCCGAACCCTAACCCTAACATGACCCTAACCCTAACCCTATCCCTAACCGGAAACCTAACCCTAACCCTAACCCTAACCCTAACCCTAACCCTAACCCCTAACCCTAACCCTAACCCTAACCCTAACACGAACCCTAACCGTAACCCGTACCCTAACACGAACCCTAACCCAAAACCTAACCCTAACAGTAACCCTAACACTAACCCGAACCCTAACCCTAACTAGAACCCTACCCTAACCCTAACCCTAACCCTAAACGAAACAGTAACCCTAACCCTAACCCTAACCCTAACCCGAACGCTAACCATAACCCTAACCCTAACCCTAAACTGAAACCGAACCCTATCCCGAACCCGAACCCTAACCCGAACCCGAACCCTAACCTGAACCCTAAACCTAACCTGAACCCTAACCCTAACCCTAACCGTAAACCTAACCCTAACCCTAACCATAACCCGAACCCGAACCCTAACCCTATCCGAACCCTAACCCTAACCCTAACCTGAATCCGAACACGAATCCAAACCCTAACCCTAACCCAAACCCTAACCCGAACTCTAACCCTAACCCTAACCCGATCCCTATCCCTAAACCTAACCGTAACCCTAACCCTAACCCTAACCCTACCCGAACTATAACCCTAACCCTAACCTGAACCCGAACCCGAATCCAAACCCTAACCCTAACCCGACCCTAACCCTAACCCTATCCCTAACCGGAAACCTAACCCTAACCCTAACCCTAACCCGAACCCGAAACCTAACCCTAACCCGACCCTAACCTTAACGCTATCCCTAACCGGAACACTAACTCTAACCCTAACACTAAACCGAACCCGAAACGTAACCCTAACCATAACCCTAACCCTGATCCGAACCCTAACCCGAACCCTAACACGAACCCTAACTCTAAACCTAACCCGAACCCGAAGCCAAACACTAACCATAACCCAAACGATACCCGAACCCGAACCCTAAACCAAAACCGATCCCACACCCTAACCCTAACCCGAAACCTAACCCTAACCCTAACCCTAACCCTAACCCTAACCATAACGCTAACCCGAACCCTAACCATAACCCTAACCCGAATCCTAACCTGAAACCGAACCCAATCCCGAACCCGAACCCGAACCCGAACCCGAACCCTAACCTGAACCCAAACACTAAACCGAACCCTAAACCTAACCCTAACCGAAACCCTAACCCTAATCCTAACCTGAACCCGAACCCGAACCCTAACCCTACCAGAACCCTAACCCTAACCTTAACCTGAACCCGAACCCGAATCCAAACCCTAACCCTAACCCAAACCCTAACCCGAACTCTAACCCTAACCCTAACCCGAACCCTAACCCGAACCCTAACCCGAACCCGATCCCTAACCCGAACCCTAACCCGAACCATAACCCTAACCCGAACCCGAACCCGAACCCTAACCCGAACCCGAACCCTAACCCTAACCCTAACCCGAACCCTAACCCTAACCTGAACCCGAACCCTAACCCGAAAACGAACCCTAATCCGAACCCTAACCCTAATCCGAACCCTAACCCTAAACCGAACCCTAACCCTAACCCGAACCCTAACCCGAACCCGAACCCTAAACCGAACCCGAACCCTAACCCTAACCCGAACCCTAACCCGAACCCGAACCCTAACCCGAACCCTAACCTGAACCCTAACCCTAACCCTAACCCTAAACTGAACCCTAACCCTAACCCTAACCCTAACCCGAACCCTAACCCGAACCCTAACCCGAACCCTAACCCTAACCTGAACCCGAACCCTAACCCGAACCCGAACCCTAACCCGAACCCTTACCCTAACCCGAACCCGAACCCTAACCCGAACCTGAACCCGAACCCGAACCCTAATCCTAACCCGAACCCGAACCCGAACCCGAATCCATACTCGAAAGCGAAACCAATCCCGAACCAGAACCCGAACCCGAACCCTAACCCCTAACCCGAACCCGAATCCGAATCCATAACTGAAAGCGAAACCGATACCGAACCCGAACCGAAACCGAAACTGAACCCTACCCGAACCCGAACCCGAACCCTACCCGAACCCGAACCTGAAACCTACCCGAACCAGAACCAGAACCAGAACCCAAGCCCCTAACCCGAACCCGAACCCGAAACCCATAATTGTTTGTGCCAATGTAAAGAAAATGCCATACGCTTATCTGTAAGAAACAACAGTGCCCTGGAACAGTCTGAGCCTTAATATCAGCACTGTGCTTTTGGGAGCGGGAGTTAAAGCGGAGGCAAACAGCACTAAGACACATTTGGCAAAAATCGCGTTCCAATGAATAATATTTTCTTCCCTTTCAAACCCAAACGTAAGTGGTTGTGGCCAGATAAATAAATGCCACACACTTATCTGTAAGAAGCAACAGTGCCCAGGAACGGGTTTCTACGTGAAGAAAATATTTCTCGTTGGAACTCCGCTTTTTTACTTTACCTTCCACAACCCCTTGTGATAGGGTTTCCACGTTAAGAAAATAGTTTTCATTGGAAGCCGGTTTTTCCCAAATGTGTCTAAGTGCTGTATTCCTCGGGTTTCACTCATGCTACCAAAAGCACAGTGATGATGTTAGGGCTTAGACTGTTCCTGGGTAATGTTGTTTCTTACACATAAGGGTGTGGCATTTTCTTTACATTGCCACAACCACATATGATAGGGTTTCAACATGAACAAAATATTTTTCGTTGGAAGCGGTTTTTTGTCAAATGTGTCTCAATACCGTGTTGTTTGGGATTAACTAATGCTACCAAAATCACTATGATGATGTGAGGGCTCAGACCGATCCTGGAAACTTCTGTTTCTTACAGATAAGCGTATGGCATTTTCTTTACATTGGCACAAACAATTATGATAGAGTTTGCAAAAGAGAAAATATATTTCACTGAAAGGCGGTTTTTGCCAAATTTTCTCAGCTGTTTGCCTCGGTTTTAACTCATGATACCAAAAGAACAGTGATGATCTTAGGGCTCAGACCGTCCATGGGACCTGTTATTTCTTACAAATAAGCATATGAACATCCTTTACCTTGCCACAACAAATTAAGATAGAGTTTGCACATCAAGAAATATTTTTCATTTGAACCCGTTTCTGCCAAATATGTCTCAGTACTATGTCCTCAGCACTTGGGAGCATGTCTGCACGTGGAGAAAGACTTTTTCGTGGGAAGCCGGTTTTTGTCAAACGGGTCCCAGTGCTGTGCTCCTCTCTTTTCACTCCTGCTGCCAGAAGCCCAGTGAGGATGGCAGGGCTTAGAACATGGCTGGGCACTATGGTTTCTTCCAGAGTCGTGGATAGCATTTGCTTTACCTTGCCACAACCACTTGTGAGAGGGTCTGCACCTCAGGAAAACTGTTTCCGTGGGAAGCGGGCTTTTGGCCAAACGGGTCTCAGGGCCGTGGGCCTCGGGTGTCCCTCCGGCTCCCCAAAGCACAGGGAAGAGGTGAGGGGCTTAGACCATGCCTGGGCAATGTTGTTTCTTACACCTGGGTGTTTGGCATTTTTTTTTTACCTGGCTACCCCCACTTGGGATAGGTTTTCCACAAAAGAGCATATTGCTTCTCGGAAGCCGTTTTTGCCCCAGGGGTCTCCAGGGTGTGTTCGTTGGGGTTGAACTCCTGCTAGCAAAACCGCCGGGATGAGGGAAGGGCTCAGACTGTGCCTGGGCCCTGTGGTCTCTTACAGGTCAGTGTATGGCATTTCGTTCACCTTGCCACAGGCACTTGGGAGCATGTCCGCATGTGGAGAAAGACTTTCCTGTGAAAAGCCGGTTTTTGTCAAACGGGTCCCATTGCTGTGCTTTCTTTTCACTCCTGCTGCCAGAAGCCCAGGGAGGATGGGAGGGCTTAGAACATGGCTGGGCACTGTGGTTTCTTCCAGAGAAGTGGAGGGCATTTGCTTTACCTTGCCACAACCACTTGTGAGAGGGTCTGCACCTCAGGAAAGCTGTTTCCGTGGGAAGCCGGCTTTTTGCAAAGGGGTCTCAGGGCCGTGGGCCTCGGCTGTCCCTCCGGCTCCCCAAAGCACAGGGACGAGGTGAGGGGCTTAGACCATGGCTGGGCAATGTTGTTTCCTACACCTGGGTGTGTGGCATTTTGTTGACCTGTTTACCCCCACTTGGGATAGGTTTTCCACAGCAAGCACCTCTTGTTCGTCGGAAGCCGTTTTTTCCCCAGGGGTCTCCGGGCTGTGTTCGTTGGGGTTGAACTCCTGCTAGCAAAACCGCCGGGATGAGGGAAGGGTTCAGACTGTGCCTGGGCCCTGTGGTCTCTTCCAGGTCAGTGTATGGCATTTCCTTCCCCTTGCCCCAGGCACCTGGGAGCATGTCTGCACGTGGAGAAAGACTTTCCCGTGGGAAGCCGGTTTTTGTCAAACGGGTCCCAGTGCTCTGCTCCTCTCTTTTCACTCCTGCTGCCAGAAGCCCAGGGAGGATGGGAGGGCTTAGAACATGGCTGGGCACTGTGGTTTCTTCCAGAGAAGTGGAGGGCATTTGCTTTACCTTGCCACAACCACTTGTGAGAGGGTCTGCACCTCAGGAAAACTGTTTCCGTGGGAAGCCGGCTTTTTGCAAAGGGGTCTCAGGGCCGTGTGCTCGGCTGTCCCTCGGGCTCCCCAAAGCACAGGGACGAGGTGAGGGGCTTAGACCATGGCTGGGCAATGTTGTTTCTTACACCTGGGTGTGTGGCATTTTGTTGACCTGGCTACCCCCACTTGGGATAAGTTTTCCACAGCAAGCACCTATTGTTCGTTGGAAGCCGTTTTTGCCCCAGGGGTCCCCGGCCTGTGTTCGTTGGGGTTGAACTCCTGCTAGCAAAACCGCCGGGATGAGGGAAGGGTTCAGACTGTGCCTGGGCCCTGTGGTCTCTTCCAGGTCAGTGTATGGCATTTCCTTCCCCTTGCCACAGGCACCTGGGAGCATGTGTGCACGTGGAGAAAGACTTTCTCGTGGGAAGCCGGTTTTTGTCAAACGGGTCCCAGTGCTCTGCTCCTCTCTTTTCACTCCTGCTGCCAGAAGCCCAGGGAGGATGGGAGGGCTTAGAACATGGCTGGGCACTGTGGTTTCTTCCAGAGAAGTGGAGGGCATTTACTTTACCTTGCCACAAAAACTTGTGAGAGGGTCTGCACCTCAGGAAAGCTGTTTCCGTGGGAAGGCGGCTTTTTGCAAAGGGGTCTCAGGGCCGTGGGCCTCGGCTGTCCCTCCGGCTCCCCAAAGCACAGGGACGAGGTGAGGGGCTTAGACCATGCCTGGGCAATGTTGTTTCCTACACCTGGGTGTGTAGCATTTTGTGGACCTGGCTACCCCCACTTGGGATAGGTTTTCCACAGCAAGCACCTCTTGTTTGTCGGAAGCCGTTTTTGCCTCAGGGGTCTCCGGGCTGTGTTGGTTGGGGTTGAACTCCTGCTAGCAAAACCGCCGGGATGAGGGAAGGGTTCAGACTGTGCCTGGGCCCTGTGGTCTCTTCCAGGTCAGTGTATGGCATTTCCTTCCCCTTGCCACAGGCACCTGGGAGCATGTGTGCACGTGGAGAAAGACTTTCCCGTGGGAAGCCGGTTTTTGTCAAACGGGTCCCAGTGCTCTGCTCCTCTCTTTTCACTCCTGCTGCCAGAAGCCCAGGGAGGATGGGAGGGCTTAGAACATGGCTGGGCGCTGTGGTTTCTTCCAGAGAAGTGGAGGGCATTTGCTTTACCTTGCCACAACCACTTGTGAGAGGGTCTGCACCTCAGGAAAACTGTCTCCGTGGGAAGCCGGCTTTTTGCAAAGGGGTCTCAGCGCCGTGGGCCTCGGATGTCCCTCCGGCTCCCCAAAGCACAGGGACGAGGTGAGGGGCTTAGACCATGCCTGGGCAATGTTGTTTCTTACACCTGGGTGTGTGGCATTTTGTTGAGCTGGCTACCCCCACTTGGGATAGGTTTTCCACAGCAAGCACCTATTGTTCGTTGGAAGCCGTTTTTGCCTCAGGGGTCTCCGGGCTGTGTTCGTTGGGGTTGAACTCCTGCTAGCAAAACCGCCGGGATGAGGGAAGGGTTCAGACTGTGCCTGGGCCCTGTGGTCTCTTCCAGGTCAGTGTATGGCATTTCCTTCCCCTTGCCACAGGCACCTGGGAGCATGTCTGCACGTGGAGAAACACTTTCCCGTGGGAAGCCGGTTTTTGTCAAACGGGTCCCAGTGCTCTACTCCTCTCTTTTCACTCCTGCTGCCAGAAGCCCAGGGAGGATGGGAGGGCTTAGAACATGGCTGGGCACTGTGGTTTCTTCCAGAGAAGTGGAGGGCATTTGCTTTACCTTGCCACAACCACTTGGGGTAGGGTCTGCACCTCAGGAAAACTGTTTCCGTGGGAAGCCGGCTGTTTGCAAAGGGGTCTCAGGGCCGTGGGCCTCGGCTGTCCCTCCGGCTCCCCAAAGCACAGGGACGAGGTGAGGGGCTTAGACCATGGCTGGGCAATGTTGTTTATTACACCTGGGTGTGTGGCATTTTGTTGACCTGGCTACCCCCACTTGGGATAGGTTTTCCACAGCAAGCACCTATTGTTCGTTGGAAGCCGTTTTTGCCCCAGGGGTCCCCGGCCTGTGTTCGTTGGGGTTGAACTCCTGCTAGCAAAACCGCCGGGATGAGGGAAGGGTTCAGACTGTGCCTGGGCCCTGTGGTCTCTTTCAGGTCAGTGTATGGCATTTCCTTCCCCTTGCCACAGGCACCTGGGAGCATGTGTGCACGTGGAGAAAGACTTTCCCGTGGGAAGCCGGTTTTTGTCAAACGGGTCCCAGTGCTCTGCTCCTCTCTTTTCACTCCTGCTGAGAGAAGCCCAGGGAGGATGGGAGGGCTTAGAACATGGCTGGGCACTGTGGTTTCTTCCAGAGAAGTGGAGGGCATTTACTTTACCTTGCCACAAAAACTTGTGAGAGGGTCTGCACCTCAGGAAAGCTGTTTCCGTGGGAAGGCGGCTTTTTGCAAAGGGGTCTCAGGGCCGTGGGCCTCGGCTGTCCCTCCGGCTCCCCAAAGCACAGGGACGAGGTGAGGGGCTTAGACCATGCCTGGGCAATGTTGTTTCCTACACCTGGGTGTGTAGCATTTTGTGGACCTGGCTACCCCCACTTGGGATAGGTTTTCCACAGCAAGCACCTCTTGTTTGTCGGAAGCCGTTTTTGCCTCAGGGGTCTCCGGGCTGTGTTCGTTGGGGTTGAACTCCTGCTAGCAAAACCGCCGGGATGAGGGAAGGGTTCAGACTGTGCCTGGGCCCTGTGGTCTCTTCCAGGTCAGTGTATGGCATTTCCTTCCCCTTGCCACAGGCACCTGGGAGCATGTCTGCACGTGGAGAAAGACTTTCCCGTGGGAAGCCGGTTTTTGTCAAACGGGTCCCAGTGCTCTGCTCCTCTCTTTTCACTCCTGCTGCCAGAAGCCCAGGGAGGATGGGAGGGCTTAGAACATGGCTGGGCACTGTGGTTTCTTCCAGAGAAGTGGAGGGCATTTGCTTTACCTTGCCACAACCACTTGTGAGAGGGTCTGCACCTCAGGAAAACTGTTTCCGTGGGAAGCCGGCTTTTTGCAAAGGGGTCTCAGGGCCGTGTGCTCGGCTGTCCCTCCGGCTCCCCAAAGCACAGGGACGAGGTGAGGGGCTTAGACCATGGCTGGGCAATGTTGTTTATTACACCTGGGTGTGTGGCATTTTGTTGACCTGGCTACCCCCACTTGGGATAAGTTTTCCACAGCAAGCACCTATTGTTCGTTGGAAGCCGTTTTTGCCCCAGGGGTCCCCGGCCTGTGTTCGTTGGGGTTGAACTCCTGCTAGCAAAACCGCCGGGATGAGGGAAGGGTTCAGACTGTGCCTGGGCCCTGTGGTCTCTTCCAGGTCAGTGTATGGCATTTCCTTCCCCTTGCCACAGGCACCTGGGAGCATGTGTGCACGTGGAGAAAGACTTTCCCGTGGGAAGCCGGTTTTTGTCAAACGGGTCCCAGTGCTCTGCTCCTCTCTTTTCACTCCTGCTGCCAGAAGCCCAGGGAGGATGGGAGGGCTTAGAACATGGCTGGGCACTGTGGTTTCTTCCAGAGAAGTGGAGGGCATTTACTTTACCTTGCCACAAAAACTTGTGAGAGGGTCTGCACCTCAGGAAAGCTGTTTCCGTGGGAAGGCGGCTTTTTGCAAAGGGGTCTCAGGGCCGTGGGCCTCGGCTGTCCCTCCGGCTCCCCAAAGCACAGGGACGAGGTGAGGGGCTTAGACCATGCCTGGGCAATGTTGTTTCCTACACCTGGGTGTGTAGCATTTTGTGGACCTGGCTACCCCCACTTGGGATAGGTTTTCCACAGCAAGCACCTCTTGTTTGTCGGAAGCCGTTTTTGCCTCAGGGGTCTCCGGGCTGTGTTGGTTGGGGTTGAACTCCTGCTAGCAAAACCGCCGGGATGAGGGAAGGGTTCAGACTGTGCCTGGGCCCTGTGGTCTCTTCCAGGTCAGTGTATGGCATTTCCTTCCCCTTGCCACAGGCACCTGGGAGCATGTGTGCACGTGGAGAAAGACTTTCCCGTGGGAAGCCGGTTTTTGTCAAACGGGTCCCAGTGCTCTGCTCCTCTCTTTTCACTCCTGCTGCCAGAAGCCCAGGGAGGATGGGAGGGCTTAGAACATGGCTGGGCGCTGTGGTTTCTTCCAGAGAAGTGGAGGGCATTTGCTTTACCTTGCCACAACCACTTGTGAGAGGGTCTGCACCTCAGGAAAGCTGTTTCCGTGGGAAGCCGGCTTTTTGCAAAGGGGTCTCAGCGCCGTGGGCCTCGGCTGTCCCTCCGGCTCCCCAAAGCACAGGGACGAGGTGAGGGGCTTAGACCATGCCTGGGCAATGTTGTTTCTTACACCTGGGTGTGTGGCATTTTGTTGACCTGGCTACCCCCACTTGGGATAGGTTTTCCACAGCAAGCACCTATTGTTCGTTGGAAGCCGTTTTTGCCTCAGGGGTCTCCGGGCTGTGTTCGTTGGGGTTGAACTCCTGCTACCAAAACCGCCGGGATGAGGGAAGGGTTCAGACTGTGCCTGGGCCCTGTGGTCTCTTCCAGGTCAGTGTATGGCATTTCCTTCCCCTTGCCACAGGCACCTGGGAGCATGTCTGCACGTGGAGAAACACTTTCCCGTGGGAAGCCGGTTTTTGTCAAACGGGTCCCAGTGCTCTACTCCTCTCTTTTCACTCCTGCTGCCAGAAGCCCAGGGAGGATGGGAGGGCTTAGAACATGGCTGGGCACTGTGGTTTCTTCCAGAGAAGTGGAGGGCATTTGCTTTACCTTGCCACAACCACTTGGGGTAGGGTCTGCACCTCAGGAAAACTGTTTCCGTGGGAAGCCGGCTGTTTGCAAAGGGGTCTCAGGGCCGTGGGCCTCGGCTGTCCCTCCGGCTCCCCAAAGCACAGGGACGAGGTGAGGGGCTTAGACCATGGCTGGGCAATGTTGTTTATTACACCTGGGTGTGTGGCATTTTGTTGACCTGGCTACCCCCACTTGGGATAGGTTTTCCACAGCAAGCACCTATTGTTCGTTGGAAGCCGTTTTTGCCCCAGGGGTCCCCGGGCACTGTTCGTTGGGGTTGAACTCCTGCTAGCAAAACCGCCGGGATGAGGGAAGGGTTCAGACTGTGCCTGGGCCCTGTGGTCTCTTTCAGGTCAGTGTATGGCATTTCCTTCCCCTTGCCACAGGCACCTGGGAGCATGTGTGCACGTGGAGAAAGACTTTCCCGTGGGAAGCCGGTTTTTGTCAAACGGGTCCCAGTGCTCTGCTCCTCTCTTTTCACTCCTGCTGAGAGAAGCCCAGGGAGGATGGGAGGGCTTAGAACATGGCTGGGCACTGTGGTTTCTTCCAGAGAAGTGGAGGGCATTTACTTTACCTTGCCACAAAAACTTGTGAGAGGGTCTGCACCTCAGGAAAGCTGTTTCCGTGGGAAGGCGGCTTTTTGCAAAGGGGTCTCAGGGCCGTGGGCCTCGGCTGTCCCTCCGGCTCCCCAAAGCACAGGGACGAGGTGAGGGGCTTAGACCATGCCTGGGCAATGTTGTTTCCTACACCTGGGTGTGTAGCATTTTGTGGACCTGGCTACCCCCACTTGGGATAGGTTTTCCACAGCAAGCACCTCTTGTTTGTCGGAAGCCGTTTTTGCCTCAGGGGTCTCCGGGCTGTGTTCGTTGGGGTTGAACTCCTGCTAGCAAAACCGCCGGGATGAGGGAAGGGTTCAGACTGTGCCTGGGCCCTGTGGTCTCTTCCAGGTCAGTGTATGGCATTTCCTTCCCCTTGCCACAGGCACCTGGGAGCATGTCTGCACGTGGAGAAAGACTTTCCCGTGGGAAGCCGGTTTTTGTCAAACGGGTCCCAGTGCTCTGCTCCTCTCTTTTCACTCTTGCTGCCAGAAGCCCAGGGAGGATGGGAGGGCTTAGAACATGGCTGGGCACTGTGGTTTCTTCCAGAGAAGTGGAGGGCATTTGCTTTACCTTGCCACAACCACTTGTGAGAGGGTCTGCACCTCAGGAAAACTGTTTCCGTGGGAAGCCGGCTTTTTGCAAAGGGGTCTCAGGGCCGTGTGCTCGGCTGTCCCTCCGGCTCCCCAAAGCACAGGGACGAGGTGAGGGGCTTAGACCATGGCTGGGCAATGTTGTTTATTACACCTGGGTGTGTGGCATTTTGTTGACCTGGCTACCCCCACTTGGGATAAGTTTTCCACAGCAAGCACCTATTGTTCGTTGGAAGCCGTTTTTGCCCCAGGGGTCCCCGGCCTGTGTTCGTTGGGGTTGAACTCCTGCTAGCAAAACCGCCGGGATGAGGGAAGGGTTCAGACTGTGCCTGGGCCCTGTGGTCTCTTCCAGGTCAGTGTATGGCATTTCCTTCCCCTTGCCACAGGCACCTGGGAGCATGTGTGCACGTGGAGAAAGACTTTCCCGTGGGAAGCCGGTTTTTGTCAAACGGGTCCCAGTGCTCTGCTCCTCTCTTTTCACTCCTGCTGCCAGAAGCCCAGGGAGGATGGGAGGGCTTAGAACATGGCTGGGCACTGTGGTTTCTTCCAGAGAAGTGGAGGGCATTTACTTTACCTTGCCACAAAAACTTGTGAGAGGGTCTGCACCTCAGGAAAGCTGTTTCCGTGGGAAGGCGGCTTTTTGCAAAGGGGTCTCAGGGCCGTGGGCCTCGGCTGTCCCTCCGGCTCCCCAAAGCACAGGGACGAGGTGAGGGGCTTAGACCATGCCTGGGCAATGTTGTTTCCTACACCTGGGTGTGTAGCATTTTGTGGACCTGGCTACCCCCACTTGGGATAGGTTTTCCACAGCAAGCACCTCTTGTTTGTCGGAAGCCGTTTTTGCCTCAGGGGTCTCCGGGCTGTGTTCGTTGGGGTTGAACTCCTGCTAGCAAAACCGCCGGGATGAGGGAAGGGTTCAGACTGTGCCTGGGCCCTGTGGTCTCTTCCAGGTCAGTGTATGGCATTTCCTTCCCCTTGCCACAGGCACCTGGGAGCATGTGTGCACGTGGAGAAAGACTTTCCCGTGGGAAGCCGGTTTTTGTCAAACGGGTCCCAGTGCTCTGCTCCTCTCTTTTCACTCCTGCTGCCAGAAGCCCAGGGAGGATGGGAGGGCTTAGAACATGGCTGGGCGCTGTGGTTTCTTCCAGAGAAGTGGAGGGCATTTGCTTTACCTTGCCACAACCACTTGTGAGAGGGTCTGCACCTCAGGAAAGCTGTTTCCGTGGGAAGCCGGCTTTTTGCAAAGGGGTCTCAGCGCCGTGGGCCTCGGATGTCCCTCCGGCTCCCCAAAGCACAGGGACGAGGTGAGGGGCTTAGACCATGCCTGGGCAATGTTGTTTCTTACACCTGGGTGTGTGGCATTTTGTTGACCTGGCTACCCCCACTTGGGATAGGTTTTCCACAGCAAGCACCTATTGTTCGTTGGAAGCCGTTTTTGCCTCAGGGGTCTCCGGGCTGTGTTCGTTGGGGTTGAACTCCTGCTAGCAAAACCGCCGGGATGAGGGAAGGGTTCAGACTGTGCCTGGGCCCTGTGGTCTCTTCCAGGTCAGTGTATGGCATTTCCTTCCCCTTGCCACAGGCACCTGGGAGCATGTCTGCACGTGGAGAAACACTTTCCCGTGGGAAGCCGGTTTTTGTCAAACGGGTCCCAGTGCTCTACTCCTCTCTTTTCACTCCTGCTGCCAGAAGCCCAGGGAGGATGGGAGGGCTTAGAACATGGCTGGGCACTGTGGTTTCTTCCAGAGAAGTGGAGGGCATTTGCTTTACCTTGCCACAACCACTTGGGGTAGGGTCTGCACCTCAGGAAAACTGTTTCCGTGGGAAGCCGGCTGTTTGCAAAGGGGTCTCAGGGCCGTGGGCCTCGGCTGTCCCTCCAGCTCCCCAAAGCACAGGGACGAGGTGAGGGGCTTAGACCATGGCTGGGCAATGTTGTTTATTACACCTGGGTGTGTGGCATTTTGTTGACCTGGCTACCCCCACTTGGGATAAGTTTTCCACAGCAAGCACCTATTGTTCGTTGGAAGCCGTTTTTGCCCCAGGGGTCCCCGGGCTGTGTTCGTTGGGGTTGAACTCCTGCTAGCAAAACCGCCGGGATTAGGGAAGGGTTCAGACTGTGCCTGGGCCCTGTGGTCTCTTTCAGGTCAGTGTATGGCATTTCCTTCCCCTTGCCACAGGCACCTGGGAGCATGTCTGCACGTGGAGAAAGACTTTCCCGTGGGAAGCCGGTTTTTGTCAAACGGGTCCCAGTGCTCTGCTCCTCTCTTTTCACTCCTGCTGAGAGAAGCCCAGGGAGGATGGGAGGGCTTAGAACATGGCTGGGCACTGTGGTTTCTTCCAGAGAAGTGGAGGGCATTTACTTTACCTTGCCACAAAAACTTGTGAGAGGGTCTGCACCTCAGGAAAGCTGTTTCCGTGGGAAGGCGGCTTTTTGCAAAGGGGTCTCAGGGCCGTGGGCCTCGGCTGTCCCTCCGGCTCCCCAAAGCACAGGGACGAGGTGAGGGGCTTAGACCATGCCTGGGCAATGTTGTTTCCTACACCTGGGTGTGTAGCATTTTGTAGACCTGGCTACCCCCACTTGGGATAGGTTTTCCACAGCAAGCACCTCTTGTTTGTCGGAAGCCGTTTTTGCCTCAGGGGTCTCCGGGCTGTGTTGGTTGGGGTTGAACTCCTGCTAGCAAAACCGCCGGGATGAGGGAAGGGTTCAGACTGTGCCTGGGCCCTGTGGTCTCTTCCAGGTCAGTGTATGGCATTTCCTTCCCCTTGCCACAGGCACCTGGGAGCATGTCTGCACGTGGAGAAAGACTTTCCCGTGGGAAGCCGGTTTTTGTCAAACGGGTCCCAGTGCTCTGCTCCTCTCTTTTCACTCCTGCTGCCAGAAGCCCAGGGAGGATGGGAGGGCTTAGAACATGGCTGGGCACTGTGGTTTCTTCCAGAGAAGTGGAGGGCATTTGCTTTACCTTGCCACAACCACTTGTGAGAGGGTCTGCACCTCAGGAAAACTGTTTCCGTGGGAAGCCGGCTTTTTGCAAAGGGGTCTCAGGGCCGTGTGCTCGGCTGTCCCTCCGGCTCCCCAAAGCACAGGGACGAGGTGAGGGGCTTAGACCATGGCTGGGCAATGTTGTTTATTACACCTGGGTGTGTGGCATTTTGTTGACCTGGCTACCCCCACTTGGGATAAGTTTTCCACAGCAAGCACCTATTGTTCGTTGGAAGCCGTTTTTGCCCCAGGGGTCCCCGGCCTGTGTTCGTTGGGGTTGAACTCCTGCTAGCAAAACCGCCGGGATGAGGGAAGGGTTCAGACTGTGCCTGGGCCCTGTGGTCTCTTCCAGGTCAGTGTATGGCATTTCCTTCCCCTTGCCACAGGCACCTGGGAGCATGTGTGCACGTGGAGAAAGACTTTCCCGTGGGAAGCCGGTTTTTGTCAAACGGGTCCCAGTGCTCTGCTCCTCTCTTTTCACTCCTGCTGCCAGAAGCCCAGGGAGGATGGGAGGGCTTAGAACATGGCTGGGCACTGTGGTTTCTTCCAGAGAAGTGGAGGGCATTTACTTTACCTTGCCACAAAAACTTGTGAGAGGGTCTGCACCTCAGGAAAGCTGTTTCCGTGGGAAGGCGGCTTTTTGCAAAGGGGTCTCAGGGCCGTGGGCCTCGGCTGTCCCTCCGGCTCCCCAAAGCACAGGGACGAGGTGAGGGGCTTAGACCATGCCTGGGCAATGTTGTTTCCTACACCTGGGTGTGTAGCATTTTGTGGACCTGGCTACCCCCACTTGGGATAGGTTTTCCACAGCAAGCACCTCTTGTTTGTCGGAAGCCGTTTTTGCCTCAGGGGTCTCCGGGCTGTGTTGGTTGGGGTTGAACTCCTGCTAGCAAAACCGCCGGGATGAGGGAAGGGTTCAGACTGTGCCTGGGCCCTGTGGTCTCTTCCAGGTCAGTGTATGGCATTTCCTTCCCCTTGCCACAGGCACCTGGGAGCATGTGTGCACGTGGAGAAAGACTTTCCCGTGGGAAGCCGGTTTTTGTCAAACGGGTCCCAGTGCTCTGCTCCTCTCTTTTCACTCCTGCTGCCAGAAGCCCAGGGAGGATGGGAGGGCTTAGAACATGGCTGGGCGCTGTGGTTTCTTCCAGAGAAGTGGAGGGCATTTGCTTTACCTTGCCACAACCACTTGTGAGAGGGTCTGCACCTCAGGAAAGCTGTTTCCGTTGGAAGCCGGCTTTTTGCAAAGGGGTCTCAGCGCCGTGGGCCTCGGATGTCCCTCCGGCTCCCCAAAGCACAGGGACGAGGTGAGGGGCTTAGACCATGCCTGGGCAATGTTGTTTCTTACACCTGGGTGTGTGGCATTTTGTTGACCTGGCTACCCCCACTTGGGATAGGTTTTCCACAGCAAGCACCTATTGTTCGTTGGAAGCCGTTTTTGCCTCAGGGGTCTCCGGGCTGTGTTCGTTGGGGTTGAACTCCTGGTAGCAAAACCGCCGGGATGAGGGAAGGGTTCAGACTGTGCCTGGGCCCTGTGGTCTCTTCCAGGTCAGTGTATGGCATTTCCTTCCCCTTGCCACAGGCACCTGGGAGCATGTCTGCACGTGGAGAAACACTTTCCCGTGGGAAGCCGGTTTTTGTCAAACGGGTCCCAGTGCTCTACTCCTCTCTTTTCACTCCTGCTGCCAGAAGCCCAGGGAGGATGGGAGGGCTTAGAACATGGCTGGGCACTGTGGTTTCTTCCAGAGAAGTGGAGGGCATTTGCTTTACCTTGCCACAACCACTTGGGGTAGGGTCTGCACCTCAGGAAAACTGTTTCCGTGGGAAGCCGGCTGTTTGCAAAGGGGTCTCAGGGCCGTGGGCCTCGGCTGTCCCTCCGGCTCCCCAAAGCACAGGGACGAGGTGAGGGGCTTAGACCATGGCTGGGCAATGTTGTTTATTACACCTGGGTGTGTGGCATTTTGTTGACCTGGCTACCCCCACTTGGGATAAGTTTTCCACAGCAAGCACCTATTGTTCGTTGGAAGCCGTTTTTGCCCCAGGGGTCCCCGGGCTGTGTTCGTTGGGGTTGAACTCCTGCTAGCAAAACCGCCGGGATGAGGGAAGGGTTCAGACTGTGCCTGGGCCCTGTGGTCTCTTTCAGGTCAGTGTATGGCATTTCCTTCCCCTTGCCACAGGCACCTGGGAGCATGTGTGCACGTGGAGAAAGACTTTCCCGTGGGAAGCCGGTTTTTGTCAAACGGGTCCCAGTGCTCTGCTCCTCTCTTTTCACTCCTGCTGAGAGAAGCCCAGGGAGGATGGGAGGGCTTAGAACATGGCTGGGCACTGTGGTTTCTTCCAGAGAAGTGGAGGGCATTTACTTTACCTTGCCACAAAAACTTGTGAGAGGGTCTGCACCTCAGGAAAGCTGTTTCCGTGGGAAGGCGGCTTTTTGCAAAGGGGTCTCAGGGCCGTGGGCCTCGGCTGTCCCTCCGGCTCCCCAAAGCACAGGGACGAGGTGAGGGGCTTAGACCATGCCTGGGCAATGTTGTTTCCTACACCTGGGTGTGTAGCATTTTGTGGACCTGGCTACCCCCACTTGGGATAGGTTTTCCACAGCAAGCACCTCTTGTTTGTCGGAAGCCGTTTTTGCCTCAGGGGTCTCCGGGCTGTGTTGGTTGGGGTTGAACTCCTGCTAGCAAAACCGCCGGGATGAGGGAAGGGTTCAGACTGTGCCTGGGCCCTGTGGTCTCTTCCAGGTCAGTGTATGGCATTTCCTTCCCCTTGCCACAGGCACCTGGGAGCATGTCTGCACGTGGAGAAACACTTTCCCGTGGGAAGCCGGTTTTTGTCAAACGGGTCCCAGTGCTCTACTCCTCTCTTTTCACTCCTGCTGCCAGAAGCCCAGGGAGGATGGGAGGGCTTAGAACATGGCTGGGCGCTGTGGTTTCTTCCAGAGAAGTGGAGGGCATTTGCTTTACCTTGCCACAACCACTTGGGGTAGGGTCTGCACCTCAGGAAAACTGTTTCCGTGGGAAGCCGGCTTTTTGCAAAGGGGTCTCAGGGCCGTGGGCCTCGGCTGTCCCTCCGGCTCCCCAAAGCACAGGGACGAGGTGAGGGGCTTAGACCATGCCTGGGCAGTGTTGTTTCTTACACCTGGGTGTGTGGCATGTTGTTGACCTGGCTACCCCCACTTGAGATACGTTTTCCACAGCAAGCACCTATTGTTCGTCAGAAGCCGTTTTTGCCTCAGGGGTCTCCGGGCTGTGTTCGTTGGGGTTGAACTCCTGCTAGCAAAACCGCCGTGTTGAGGGAAGGGTTCAGACTGTGCCTGGGCCCTGTGGTCTCTTCCAGGTCAGTGTATGGCATTTCCTTCCCCTTGCCACAGGCACCTGGGAGCATGTCTGCACATGGAGAAAGACTTTCCCGTGGGAAGCCGGTTTTTGTCAAACGGGTCCCAGTGCTCTGTTCCTCTCTTTTCACTCCTGCTGCCAGAAGCCCAGGGAGGATGGGAGGGCTTAGAACATGGCTGGGCACTGTGGTTTCTTCCAGAGAAGTGGAGGGCATTTGTTTTACCTTGCCACAACCACTTGTGAGAGGGTCTGCACCTCAGGAAAACTGTTTCCGTGGGAAGTCGGCTTTTTGCAAAGGGGTCTCAGGGCCGTGGGCCTCGGCTGTCCCTCCGGCTCCCCAAAGCACAGGGACGAGGTGAGGGGCTTAGACCATGCCTGGGCAATGTTGATTCTTACACCTGGGTGTGTGGCATTTCGTTGGCCTGGCTACCCCCACTTGGGATACGTTTTCCACAGCAAGCACCTATTGTTCGTTGGAAGCCGTTTCTGCCCCAGGGGTCTCGGGGCTGTGTTCCTTGGGGTTGAACTCCTGCTAGCAAAACCGCCAGGATGAGGGAAGGGTTCAGACTGTGCCTGGGCCCTGTGGTCTCTTCCAGGTCAGTGTATGGCGTTTCCATCCCCTTGCCACAGGCACCTGGGAGCATGTCTGCACGTGGAGAAAGACTTTCCCGTGGGAAGCCGGTTTTTTTCAAACGGGTCCCAGTGCTGGGCTCCTCTCTTTTCACTCCTGCTGCCAGAAGCCCAGGGAGGATGGGAGGGCTTAGAACATGGCTGGGCACTGTGGTTTCTTCGAGAGAAGTGGAGGGCATTTGCTTTACCTTGCCACAACCACTTGGGAGAGGGTCTGCACCTCAGGAAAACTGTCTCCGTGGGAAGCCGGCTTTTTGCAAAGGGGTCTCAGGGCCGTGGGCCTCGGCTGTCCCTCCGGCTCCCCAAAGCACAGGGACGAGGTGAGGGGCTTAGACCATGGCTGGGCAATGTTGTGTCTTACACCTGGGTGTGTGGCATTTTGTTGAGCTAGCTACCCCCACTTGGGATAGGTTTTCCACAGCAAGCACCTATTGTTCTTCGGAAGCCGTTTTTGCCCCAGGGGTCTCCGGGGTGTGTTCGTTGGGGTTGAACTCCTGCTAGCAAAACCGCAGGGATGAGGGAAGGGTTCAGACTGTGCCTGGGCCCTGTGGTCTCTTCCAGGTCAGTGTATGGCATTTCCTTCCCCTTGGCACAGGCACCTGGGAGCATGTCTGCACGTGGAGAAAGACTTTCCCGTGGGAAGCCGGTTTTTGTCAAACGGGTCCCAGTGCTCTGCTCCTCTCTTTTCACTCCTGCTGCCAGAAGCCCAGGGAGGATGGGAGGGCTTAGAACATGGCTGGGCACTGTGGTTTCTTCCAGAGAAGTGGAGGGCATTTGCTTTACCTTGCCACAACCACTTGTGAGAGGGTCTGCACCTCAGGAAAACTGTTTCCGTGGGAAGCCGGCTTTTTGCAAAGGGGTCTCAGGACCGTGGGCCTCGGCTGTCCCTCCGGCTCCCCAAAGCACAGGGACGAGGTGAGGGGCTTAGACCATGCCTGGGCAATGTTGTTTCTTACACCTGGGTGTGTGGCATTTTGTTGAGCTGGCTACCCCCACTTGAGATACGTTTTCCACAGCAAGCACCTATTGTTCGTCAGAAGCCGTTTTTGCCTCAGGGGTCTCCGGGCTGTGTTCGTTGGGGTTGAACTCCTGCTAGCAAAACCGCCGGGATGAGGGAAGGGTTCAGACTGTGCCTGGGCCCTGTGGTCTCTTCCAGATCAGTGTATGGCATTTCCTTCCCCTTGCCACAGGCACCTGGGAGCATGTCTGCACGTGGAGAAAGACTTTCCCGTGGGAAGCCGGTTTTTGTCAAACGGGTCCCAGTGCTCTGCTCCTCTCTTTTCACTCCTGCTGCCAGAAGCCCAGGGAGGATGGGAGGGCTTAGAACATGGCTGGGCACTGTGGTTTCTTCCAGAGAAGTGGAGGGCATTTGTTTTACCTTGCCACAACCACTTGTGAGAGGGTCTGCACCTCAGGAAAACTGTTTCCGTGGGAAGTCGGCTTTTTGCAAAGGGGTCTCAGGACCGTGGGCCTCGGCTGTCCCTCCGGCTCCCCAAAGCACAGGGACGAGGTGAGGTGCTTAGACCATGGCTTTGCAATATTGTTTCTTACAGCTGGGTGTGTGGCATTTTGTTGACCTGGCTACCCCACTTGGGATAGGTTTTCCAGAGCAAGCACCTATTGTTCTTCGGAAGCCGTTTTTGCCTCAGGGGTCTCCGGGCTGTGTTCGTTGGGGTTGAACTCCTGCGAGCAAAACCGCCGGGATGAGGGAAGGGTTCAGACTGTGCCTGGGCCCTGTGGTCTCTTCCAGGTCAGTGTATGGCATTTCCTTCCCCTTGCCACAGGCACCTGGGAGCATGTCTGCACGTGGAGAAAGACTTTCCCGTGGGAAGCCGGTTTTTGTCAAACGTGTCCCAGTGCTCTGCTCCTCTCTTTTCACTCCTGCTGCCAGAAGCCCAGGGAGGATGGGAGGGCTTAGAACATGGCTGGGCACTGTGGTTTCTTCCAGAGAGGTGGAGGGCATTTGTTTTACCTTGCCACAACCACTTGTGAGAGGGTCTGCACCTCAGGAAAACTGTTTCCGTGGGAAGTCGGCTTTTTGCAAAGGGGTCTCAGGGCCGTGGGCCTCGGCTGTCCCTCCGGCTCCCCAAAGCACAGGGACGAGCTGAGGGGCTTAGACCATGGATTTGCAATATTGTTTCTTACAGCTGGGTGTGTGGCATTTTGTTGACCTGGCTACCCCACTTGGGATAGGTTTTCCAGAGCAAGCACCTATTGTTCTTCGGAAGCCGTTTTTGCCTCAGGGGTCTCCGGGCTGTGTTCGTTGGGGGTGAACTCCTGCGAGCAAAACCGCCGGGATGAGGGAAGGGTTCAGACTGTGCCTGGGCCCTGTGGTCTCTTCCAGGTCAGTGTATGGCATTTCCTTCCCCTTGCCACAGGCACCTGGGAGCATGTCTGCACGTGGAGAAAGACTTTCCCGTGGGAAGCCGGTTTTTCTCAAACGGGTCCCAGTGCTCTGCTCCTCTCTTTTCACTCCTGCTGCCAGAAGCCCAGGGAGGATGGGAGGGCTTAGAACATGGCTGGGCACTGTGGTTTCTTCCAGAGAAGTGGAGGGCATTTGCTTTACCTTGCCACAACCACTTGGGAGAGGGTATGCACCTCAGGAAAACTGTCTCCGTGGGAAGCCGGCTTTTTGCAAAGGGGTCTCAGGGCCGTGGGCCTCGGGTGTCCCTCCGGCTCCCCAAAGCACAGGGACGAGGTGAGGGGCTTAGACCATGCCTGGGAAATGTTTTTTCTTACACCAGGGTGTGTGGCATTTTGTTGAGCTGGCTAACCCCACTTGGGATAGGTTTTCCACATCAAGCACCTATTGTTCGTCGGAAGCCGTTTTTGCCTCAGGGGTCTCCGGGCTGTGTTCGTTGGGGTTGAACTCCTGCTAGCAATACCGCCGGGATGAGGGAAGGGTTCAGACTGTGCCTGGGCCCTGTGGTCTCTTCCAGGTCAGTCTATGGCATTTCCTTCCCCTTGCCACAGGCACCTGGGAGCATGTCTGCACGTGGAGAAAGACTTTCCCGTGGGAAGCCGGTTTTTCTCAAACGGGTCCCAGTGCTCTGCTCCTCTCTTTTCACTCCTGCTGCCAGAAGCCCAGGGAGGATGGGAGGGCTTAGAACATGGCTGGGCACTGTGGTTTCTTCCACAGAAGTGGAGGGCATTTGCTTTACCTTGCCACAACCACTTGGGAGAGTGTCTGCACCTCAGGAAAACTCTTTCCGTGGGAAGCCGGCTTTTTGCAAAGGGGTCTCAGGGCCGTGGGCCTCGGCTGTCCCTCCGGCTCCCCAAAGCACAGGGACGAGGTGAGGGGCTTAGACCATGGCTGGGCAATGTTCTTTCTTACTCCTGGCTGTGTGTCATTTTGTTGACCTGGCTACCCCCACTTGGGATAGGTTTTCCACAGCAAGCGCCTATTGTTCGTCGGAAGCCGTTTTTGCCTCAGGGGTCTCCGGGCTGTGTTCGTTGGGGTTGAACTCCTGCTAGCAAAACCGCCGGGTTGAGGGAAGGGTTCGGACTGTGCCTGGGCCCTGTGGTCTCTTCCAGGTCAGTGTGTGGCATTTCCTTCCCCTTGTCAGAGGCACCTGGGAGCATGTCTGCTCGTGGAGAAAGACTTTCCCGTGGGAAGCCGGTTTTTGTCAAACGGGTCCCAGTGCTCTGCTCCTCTCTTTTCACTCCTGCTGCCAGAAGCCCAGGGAGGATGGGAGGGCTTAGAACATGGCTGGGCACTGTGGTTTCTTCCAGAGAAGTGGAGGGCATTTGCTTTACCTTGCCACAACCACTTGGGAGAGGGTCTGCACCTCAGGAAAACTCTTTCCGTGGGAAGCCGGCTTTTTGCAAAGGGGTCTCAGGGCCGTGGGCCTCGGGTGTCCCTCCGGCTCCCCAAAGCACAGGGACGAGGTGAGGGGCTTAGACCATGGCTGGGCAATGTTGTTTCTTACACCTGGGTGTGTGGCATTGTGTTGAGCTGGCTACCCCCACTTGGGATAGGTTTTCCACAGCAAGCACCTATTGTTCGTCGGAAGCCGTTTTTGCCCCAAGGGTCTCCGGGCTGTGTTCGTTGGGGTTGAACTCCTGCTAGCAAAACCGCCGGGATGAGGGAAGGGTTCAGACTGTGCCTGGGCCCTGTGGTCTCTTCCAGGTCAGTGTATGGCATTTCCTTCCCCTTGCCACAGGCACCTGGGAGCATGTCTGCACGTGGAGAAAGACTTTCCCGTGGGAAGCCGGTTTTTGTCAAACGGGTCCCAGTGCTCTGCTCCTCTCTTTTCACTCCTGCTGCCAGAAGCCCAGGGAGGATGGGAGGGCTTAGAACATGGCTGGGCACTGTGGTTTCTTCCAGAGAAGTGGAGGGCATTTGCTTTACCTTGCCACAACCACTTGGGAGAGGGTCTGCAACTCAAGAAAACTGTTTCCGTGGGAATCGGCTTTTTGCAAAGGGGTCTCAGGGCCGAGGGCCTCGGCTGTCCCTCCGGCTCCCCAAAGCACAGGGACGAGGTGAGGGGCTTAGACCATGGCTGGGCAATGTTGTTTCTTACACCTGGGTGTGTGGCATTTTGTTGACCTGGCTACCCCCACTTGGGATACATTTTCCACAGCAAGCACCTATTGTTCGTCGGAAGCCGTTTTTGCCCCAGGGGTCTCCGGGCTGTGTTCGTTGGGGTTGAACTCCTGCTAGCAAAACCGCCGGCATGAGGGAAGGGCTAAGACGGTGCCTGGGCACTGTGGTCTCTTACCCGACCCGTACCCTAACTAGAATCCAAACCCTACACCCTGACCGAGACCCTGAGCGTGATCCTGACCATTACCCTGACCCTAACCCGAACCCTAACCCTAACCCTAACCCCTAACCCTAACCCTAACCTGATCCCTAACCATAACCCTAACCCGAACCCTAATCCTAAACCGAACACTAGCCCTAACCCAAACCCTAACCCTAACCCGAACCCTAAATGGAACCCTAACCCTAACCCTAACCCTAACCCTAACTGGAATCCTAACCCTAACCTAATCCTAACCCTTACCCTAACCCTTACTCGAACCCTAACCCGAACCGTAACCTGAACCCTAACCCTAACCCTAACCCTAAACCTCAGCCTAACACAAACCTGAACCCGAACCCTAACCGTACCCTACGCGAACGAAAACCCTAACCCTAAACCGAACCAGAAACCTAAACAGAACCCTAGCCCTAACACGAACCCTCACACTAATCCTAACCGTAACCCGAAACCTAACCCTAACCCTAACCCTAACCCTACCACGAAAACCAACCCTAACCCTAAACCTAACTCTAACCGTAACGTGAACCCTAACCCTAACCCTAACCCTAAACCAAACCCTAATCCTAACCCTAAAACTAACCCTAACCCTAACCCGAACCCTAAGCCTAACCCTAACCCTAACCCTAACCCTAACCCTAACCCAACCCTAACCCTAACCCTAACCGTAACCCTAACCCTAGCCCTAACCTAACCCTAACCCTAACCCTAAACCTAACACTAACCCTAACCCTAACCCTAACCCCTAACCCTAACCTTAACCCTAACCCTAGCCCTAACCTAACCCTAACCCTAACCCTAAACCTAACACTAACCCTAACCCTAACCCTAACCCCTAACCCTAACCTTAACCCTAACCCTAGCCCTAACCTAACCCTAACCCTAACCCTAACCCAACCCTAACCCTAACCCAAACCTAAACCTAACCCTAACCCTAACCCTAAACCTAACCCTAAATGAAACAGTAACCCTAACCCTAACCCTAACCCTCACCCTAACACTAACTCTAACCCTAGCCCGAACCCTAACCCTAACCCGAACCCTAACCCAGAGCCTAACTCTAAGCCTAACCCTAACCGACCCTAACCCTAACCCTATCCCTAACCTGAACCCTAACCCTAACCCTAACCCGACCCGAAACCGAATCGTAACCCTAACCCTAACCCTAACCCTAACCCAAAACCTAACCCGAACCCAAACCCTAAACCTCACTCTAACCCTAACCCGAAACCTAACCCTAACCCGAAACCTAACCCAACCCCGAACCCTAGCCCTAACCCAAACCCTAACCCGAACCCGAATCCTAACCGGAACTCTAACCCTAACCCTAACCATACCCGAAATATAAACGTAAACCTAACCCTAACCCAAAACCTAACCCTAACAGTAACCTTAACCCTAACACGAACCCTAACCCTAACCTGCACCCTAACCCTAACCCTAACCCTAACCCTAAACCAAACAGTAACCCTAACCCTAACCCTAACGATAACCCGAACCCTAACCCTAACCCTAACCTGAAACCGAACGCAATCCCGAACCCGAACCCTAACCCGAACCCTAACCTGAACCCTAACCCTAAACCGAACCCTAAACCTAACCCTAACTGTAACCCTAACCCTAACCCGAACCCGAACCCGAACCCGAACCCTAACCCTAACCCTAACCCTAACCCTTACCCTAACCCTAACCCTAACCCTAACCCTAACCCTAACCCTACCCGAACCCTAACCCTAACCCTAACCCTAACCCGAATCCAAACCCTAACCCTAACTCAAACCCTAACCTGAACTCTAACCCTAACCCTAACCCTAACCCTAACCCTAACCCTAACCTGCACCCTAACCCTAACCCTAACCCTAACCCTAAACCAAACAGTAACCCTAACCCTAACCCTAACGATAACCCGAACCCTAACCCTAACCCTAACCTGAAACCGAACGCAATCCCGAACCCGAACCCTAACCCGAACCCTAACCTGAACCCTAACCCTAAACCGAACCCTAAACCTAACCCTAACTGTAACCCTAACCCTAACCCGAACCCGAACCCGAACCCGAACCCTAACCCTAACCCTAACCCTAACCCTTACCCTAACCCTAACCCTAACCCTAACCCTAACCCTACCCGAACCCTAACCCTAACCCTAACCCTAACCCGAATCCAAACCCTAACCCTAACTCAAACCCTAACCTGAACTCTAACCCTAACCCTAACGCGAACCCGAACCCGAACCCTAACCCTAACCCGCACCCGAACCCTAACCCTAACTTGAACCCTAACCCTAACCCTAACCCTAAACCAAACATTAACACTAACCCTAACCCTAACGCTAACCCGAACCCTAACCATAACCCTAACCCTAACCCTAACCCAAAATCTAACCCTAACCCGAACTCTAACCCTACCCCGAACCCTAACCCTAGCCTGAAACCTAACCCTAATCCTAACGCTCACCCTAACCGTAACCATAACCCTAAACTGAACCCTAACCCTAACCCGACCCTAACCCTAACCCTATCCCTAACCTGAACCCTAACCCTAACCCTAACCCGACCCGAACCTGAATCGTAACCCTAACCCTAACCGTAACCCTAACCCTAACCCTAACCCTAAACCTAACCCGAACGCAAACCCTAAAGCTCACCCGAACCCTAAACCAAACCCTAACCCTAACACTAACCCTAACCCTGACCCTCAGCCTAACACGAACCTGAACCCGAACCCTAACCGTAACCCTACCCGAAACAGAACCCTAACCCGAACCCTAACCCTAAACCGAACCATAACCCTAACCAGAACCCTAGCCCTAACCCGAACCCTAACCTTAATCCTAACCCTAACACGAAACCCAACGCTAACCCTAACCCTAACCGTAACCCTAACCCTAGCCCTAACCTAACCCTAACCCTAAACCTAACACTAACCCTAACCCTAACCCTAACCCTAGCCCTAACCTAACCCTAACCCTAAACCTAACACTAACCCTAACCCTAACCCTAACCCCTAACCCTAACCCTAACCCTAACCCTAACCCTAACGCGAATCCCTAACCCAGAGCCAAACCCGAACCCCTAACCCGAACCCTAACCCTAACCCAAACCCTAGCCCTA
This sequence comes from Ursus arctos, assembly GCF_023065955.2. Taxonomy (NCBI): domain Eukaryota; kingdom Metazoa; phylum Chordata; class Mammalia; order Carnivora; family Ursidae; genus Ursus; species Ursus arctos. Next base: position 827,914 of record NW_026622908.1, read on the forward strand.
ACCCGAACCCTAACCCGAACCCGAATCCTAACTGGAACTCTAACCCTAACCCTAACCATACCCGAAATATAACCCTAAACCTAACCCTAACCCAAACGCTACCCTAACCCTAACCCTAAACCTAACCGTAACCCTAACCCTAACCCTAACCCTAAACCGAACCCGAACCCTAACCCTACCGGAACCCGAATCCTAAGCCTAACCTGAACCCAAACCCGAATCCAAACCCTAACCCTAACGCAAACCCTAAACTCTAACCCTAACCCTAACCCTAACCCGAAAGCAAACCCTAACCCTAACCCGAACCCTAACCCTAACACTAACCGTAAGCCTAACCCTAACCCTAACCATAATCCGAACCTGAAACCTAACCCTACCCGAACCCTAACCCTAACCCTAACCTGAACCCGAACCCGAATCCAAACCCTAACCCTAACCCAAACCCTAACACGAACTCTAACCCTAACCCTAACCCTAACCCTTAACCTAACCCGAACGCAAACCCTAAATGTCACCCTAACCCTAAACCGAACCCTAACCCTAACACGAAAACAAAACCGAACCCGAACCCAAAATCTACCCCTAACACGAACTCTAACCCTACCCCGAACCCTAACCCTAGCCCGAAACCTATCCCTAACCCTAACCCTAACCCTAACCCTAACCTAAACCTAACCCTAACCCTAACCCTAACCCTAACCCTAACCCTAAATGAAACAGTAACCCTAACCCTAACACTAACCCTAACCCTAACCCTACCCCGAACCCTAACCCTAGCCCGAAACCTAACCCTAATCCTAACGCTCACCCTAACCCTAACCATAACCCTAACCTGAACCCTAACCCTAACCCTAAACCGACCCGAACCCGTATCGTAACCCTAACCCTAACCGTACCCTAACCCTAACCCTACCCCAAAAACTAACCCGAACTCAAACCCTAAACCGGACTCTAACCCTAACCCGAACCCTAAGCTAACACTAACCCTAACCCTAACCCGAACCCTAACCCTAACCCGAACCCTAACCCAAACCCTAACTCTAAGGCTAACCCTAACCCGACCCTAACCCTAACCCTATCCCTAACCTGAACCCTAACCCTAACCCTAACCCGACCCGAAACCGAATCGTAACCCTAACCCTAACCCAAAACCTAACCCGAACCCAAACCCTAAACCTCACTCTAACCCTAACCCGAAACCTAACCCTAACCCGAAACCTAACCCTACCCCGAACCCTAGCCCTAACCCAAACCCTAACCCGAACCCGAATCCTAACCGGAACTCTAACCCTAACCCTAACCATACCCGAAATATAAACGTAAACCTAACCCTAACCCAAAACCTAACCCTAACAGTAACCTTAACCCTAACACGAACCCTAACCCTAACCTGCACCCTAACCCTAACCCTAACCCTAACCCTAAACCAAACAGTAACCCTAACCCTAACCCTAACGATAACCCGAACCCTAACCCTAACCCTAACCTGAAACCGAACCCAATCCCGAACCCGAACCCTAACCCGAACCCTAACCTGAACCCTAACCCTAAACCGAACCCTAAACCTAACCCTAACTGTAACCCTAACCCTAACCCTAACCCTAAATGAAACAGTAACCCTAACCCTAACCCTAACCCTAATCCTAACGCTCACCATAACCCTAACCTGAACCCTAACCCTAACCCGACCCTAACCCTATCACTATCCCTAACCTGAACCCTAACCCTACCCCTAAACCAACCCGAACCCGAATCGTAACCCTAACCCTAACCCTAACCCTAACCCTAACCCTAATCCGAACTCAAACCCTAAACCTGACTCTAACCCTAACCTGAACCCTAACCCTAACCCTAACCCTAACCCTAACCCTAACCCGAACCCTAACCCTAACCCTAACCTGAACCCGAACCCGAATCCAAACCGTAACCCTAACCCAAACCCTAACCCGAACTCTAACCCTAAACCTAACCCTAACCCTAAACCTAAACCAAACGCAAACCCTAAACCTCACCCAAAGCCTAAACCGAACCCTAACCCTAACACTAACCCTAACCCGAACCCAAACCCGAGCCCTAACCCTAACCCTAACCCTAACCCTAACCCTAACACGAACCCTCACCCAAACTTTACCCTAACCCTAACCCTACTCCGAAACTGAACCCGAAACCTAACCTTACCCCGAACCCTAACCCGAAACCAAACCCTACCCTTAGTCCGACCACTAACCCTAAACCGAAACCTAACCCTAACACGAACCCAAAACCGAACCCGACCCAAAATCTAACCCTAACCCGAACTCTAACCCTACCCCGAACCCTAACCCTAGCCCGAAACCTAACCCTAATCCTAACGCTCACCCTAACCCTAACCATAACCCTAACCTGAACCCTAACCTAACCCGACCTTAACCCTAACACTATCCCTAACCTGAACCCTAACCCTAACCCTAAACCGACCCGAAACCGAATCGTAACCCTAACCCTAACCGTAACCCTAACCCTAACCCTAACCCAAAACCTAACCCGAACCCAAACCCTAAACCTCACTCTAACCCTAACCCGAAACCTAACCCTAACCCGAACCCTAACCCTACCCCGAACCCTAGCCCTAACCCAAACCCTAACCCGAACCCGAATCCTAACCGGAACTCTAACCCTAACCCTAACCATACCTGAAATATAAACGTAAACCTAACCCTAACCCAAAACCTAACCCTAACAGTAACCTTAACCCTAACACGAACCCTAACCCTAACCTGCTCCCTAACCCTAACCCTAACCCTAACCCTAAACCAAACAGTAACCCTAACCCTAACCCTAACGATAACCCGAAACCTAACCCTAACCCTAACCCTAACCTGAAACCGAACCCAATCCCGAACCCGAACCCTAACCCGAACCCTAACCTGAACCCTAACCCTAAACCGAACCCTAAACCTAACCCTAACTGTAACCCTAACCCTAACCCTAACCATAACCCTAACCCTAACCCTAACCCTACCCGAACCCTAACCCTAACCCTAACCCTAACCTGAACCCGAACCCGAATCCAATCCCTAACCCTAACTCAAACCCTAACCCGAACTCTAACCCTAACCCTAACGGTAACCCGAACCCTAACCCTATCCCTAACCCGAACCCGAACCCTAACCCTAACCCGACCCGAAACCGAATCGTAACCCTAACCCTAACCGTAACCCTAACCCTAACCCTAACCCTAAACCTAACCCGAACGCAAACCCTAAACCTCACCCTAACCCTCAACCGAACCCTAACCCTAACCCTAACCCTAACCCTAACCCTAAACCGACCCGAACCCGAATCGTAACCCTAACCCTAACCGTACCCTAACCCTAACCCTACCCCAAAACCTAACCCGAACCCAAACCCTAAACCTCACTCTAACCCTAACCCGAACCCTAACCCTAAGACTAACCCTAACCCTAACCCAAACCCTAACCCTAACCCGAACCCTAACCCTAACCCAAACCCTAAGCCTACCCTAACCCGACCCTACCCTAACCCTATCCCTAACCTGAACCCTAACCCTAACCCTAACCCGACCCGAAACTGAATCGTAATCCTAACCCTAACCGTAACCCTAACCCTAACCCTAACCCAAAACCTAACCCGAAACCAAACCCTAAACCTCACTCTAACCCTAACCCGAACCCTAACCCTAACACTAACCCTAACCCTAACCCGAACCCTAACCCTAACCCTAACCCTAACCCTACCCGAACCCTAACCCTAGCCTGAACCCGAACCCGAATCCAAACCCTAATCCTAACCGAAACCGTAATCCGAACTCTAACCCTAAACCTAACCCTAACCCTAAACCTAACCCGAACGCAAACCCTAAACCTCACCCTAACCCTAAACCGAACCGTAACCCTAACACTAACCCTAACGCGAACCCAAACCCGAGCCCTAACCCTAACCCTAACCGTAACCCTAACACGAACCCTAACCCAAAACTTTACCCTAACCCTAACCCTACTCCGAAACCGAACCCGAACCCTAACCCCACCCCGAACCCTAACCCGAACTCAAACCCTACCCCTAATCCGACCCCTAACCCTAAACCGAAACCTAACCCTAACACGAACCCAAAACCGAATCCGAACCCAAAATCTAACCCTAACCCGAACTCTAACCCTACCCCGAACCCTAACCCTAGCCCGAAACCTAACCCTAATCCTAACCCTCACCCGAACCCTAACCGTAACCCCATCCATAACCCGAACCGGAACCCGAACCGAACCATCAACCGAACACGAACCCTAACCCTAACCCAAACTCTAACCCTAACCTTAACCCTAACCCTAACCCGAACCTGAACCCTAAACCTACCCGAACCCTAATCCTACCCCTAACCTGAACCCGAACCCGAATCTAAACCCTAACCCTAACCCTAACCCGAACTCTAACCCTAAACCTAACCCTAACCCTAAACTAACACGAACGCAAACCCTACCCTCACCCTAACCCTAAACCGAACCCTAACCCTGACACTAACCCTAACCCGAACCCTAACCCTAACACTAACCCTATCCCTAACCCTAACCCTAACCCTAAGCCTAACCTAAACCTAAACCTAACCCTAACCCTAACCCTATCCCTAACCCTAAATGAAACAGTAACCCTAACGCTAACCCTAACCCTAACCCTAATCCTAACGCTCACCATAACCCTAACCTGAACCCTAACCCTAACCCGACCCTAACCCTATCACTATCCCTAACCTGAACCCTAACCCTAACCCTAAACCAACCCGAACCCGAATCGTAACCCTAACCCTAACCCTAACCCTAACCCTAATCCGAACTCAAACCCTAAACCTGACTCTAACCCTAACCTGAACCCTAACCCTAACACTAACCCTAACCCTAACCCGACCCTAACCCTAACCCTATCCCTAACCTGAACCCTAACCCTAACCCTAAACCAAAACCTAACCCGAACCCAAACCCTAAACCTCACTCTAACCCTAACCCGAACCCTAACCCTAACACTAACCCTAACCCTAACCCGAACCCTAACCCTAACCCTAACCTGAACCCGAACCCGAATCCAAACCGTAACCCTAACCCAAACCCTAACCCGAACTCTAACCCTAAACCTAACCCTAACCCTAAACCTAAACCAAACGCAAACCCTAAACCTCACCCAAAGCCTAAACCGAACCCTAACCCTAACACTAACCCTAACCCGAACCCAAACCCGAGCCCTAACCCTAACCCTAACCCTAACACGAACCCTCACCCAAACTTTACCCTAACCCTAACCCTACTCCGAAACTGAACCCGAAACCTAACCTTACCCCGAACCCTAACCCGAAACCAAACCCTACCCTTAGTCCGACCACTAACCCTAAACCGAAACCTAACCCTAACACGAAACCAAAACCGAACCCGACCCAAAATCTAACCCTAACCCGAACTCTAACCCTACCCCGAACCCTAACCCTAGCCCGAAACCTAACCCTAATCCTAACGCTCACCCTAACCCTAACCATAACCCTAACCTGAACCCTAACCTAACCCGACCCTAACCCTAACCCTATCCCTAACCTGAACCCTAACCCTAACCCTAAACCGACCCGAACCCGAATCGTAACCCTAACCCTAACCGTACCCTAACCCTAACCCTACATCAAAACCTAACCCGAACCCAAACCCTAAACCTCACTCTAACCCTAACCCGAACCCTAACCCTAACACTAACCCTAACCCTAACCCGAACCCTAACCGTAACCCGAACCCTAACCCAAACCCTAACTCTAAGCCTAACCCTAACCCGACCCTAACCCTAACCCTATCCCTAACCTGAACCCTAACCCTAACCCTAACCCGACCCGAAACCGAATCGTAACCCTAACCCTAACCGTAACCCTAACCCTAACCCTAACCCAAAACCTAACCCGAACCCAAACCCTAAACCTCACTCTAACCCTAACCCGAAACCTAACCCTAACCCGAACCCTAACCCTACCCCGAACCCTAGCCCTAACCCAAACCCTAACCCGAACCCGAATCCTAACCGGAACTCTAACCCTAACCCTAAACATACCCGAAATATAAACGTAAACCTAACCCTAACCCAAAACCTAACCCTAACAGTAACCTTAACCCTAACACGAACCCTAACCCTAACCTGCACCCTAACCCTAACCCTAACCCTAACCCTAAACCAAACAGTAACCCTAACCCTAACCCTAACGATAACCCGAACCCTAACCCTAACCCTAACCCTAACCTGAAACCGAACCCAATCCCGAACCCGAACCCTAACCCGAACCCTAACCTGAACCCTAACCCTAAACCGAACCCTAAACCTAACCCTAACTGTAACCCTAACCCTAACCCTAACCATAACCCGAACCCTAACCCTAACCCTACCCGAACCCTAACCCTAACCCTAACCCTAACCTGAACCCGAACCCGAATCCAATCCCTAACCCTAACTCAAACCCTAACCCGAACTCTAACCCTAACCCTAACGCTAACCCGAACCCGAACCCTAACCCTAACCCGAACCCGAACCGTAACCCTAACTTGAACCCTAACCCTAACCCTAACCCTATCCCTAATCTGAACCCTAACCCTAACCCTAAACCGACCCGAACCCGAATCGTAACCCTAACCCTAACCGTACCCTAACCCTAACCCTACCCCAAAACCTAACCCGAACCCAAACCCTAAACCTCACTCTAACCCTAACCCGAACCCTAACCCTAAGACTAACCCTAACCCTAACCCGAACCCTAAACCTAACCCGAACCCTAACCCTAACCCAAACCCTAAGCCTAACCCTAACCCGACCCTACCCTAACCCTATCCCTAACCTGAACCCTAACCCTAACCCTAACCAGACCCGAAACTGAATCGTAATCCTAACCCTAACCGTAACCCTAACCCTAACCCTAACCCTAACCCTAACCCTAACCCGAACCCTAACCCTAACCCTAACCCTAACCCTACCCGAACCCTAACCCTAGCCTGAACCCGAACCCGAATCCAAACCCTAATCCTAACCGAAACCGTAATCCGAACTCTAACCCTAAACCTAACCCTAACCCTAAACCTAACCCGAACGCAAACCCTAAACCTCACCCTAACCCTAAACCGAACCGTAACCCTAACACTAACCCTAACGCGAACCCAAACCCGAGCCCTAACCCTAACCCTAACCGTAACCCTAACACGAACCCTAACCCAAAACTTTACCCTAACCCTAACCCTACTCCGAAACCGAACCCGAACCCTAACCCCACCCCGAACCCTAACCCGAACTCAAACCCTACCCCTAATACGACCCCTAACCCTAAACCGAAACCTAACCCTAACACGAACCCAAAACCGAACCCGAACCCAAAATCTAACCCTAACCCGAACTCTAACCCTACCCCGAACCCTAACCCTAGCCCGAAACCTAACCCTAATCCTAACCCTCACCCGAACCCTAACCGTAACCCCATCCATAACCCGAACCGGAACCCGAACCGAACCGTCAACCGAACACGAACCCTAACCCTAACCCTAACCCTAACCCTAACCCTAAACCGAACCCTAACCCTAACCCTAACCCAAAACCTAACCCGAACCCAAACCCTAAACCTCACTCTAACCCTAATCCGAACCCTAACCCTAACCCTAACCCTAACCCTAACCCAAACTCTAACCCTAACCTTAACCCTAACCCTAACCCGAACCCAAACCCTAACCCTACCCGAACCCTAATCCTACCCCTAACCTGAACCCGAACCCGAATCCAATCCCTAACCCTAACCCTAACCCTAACCCGAACTCTAACCCTAACCCTAACCCTAACCCTAACCCTAACCCTAACCTAAACCTAAACCTAACCCTAACCCTATCCCTAACCCTAAATGAAACAGTAACCCTAACCCTAACCCTAACCCTAACCCTAACCCTACCCCGAACCCTAACACTAGCCCGAAACCTGACCCTAACCCTAACCCTAACCCTAACCCTAACCTGAACCCGAACCCGAATCCAAACCCTAACCCTAACCCAAACCCTAACCCGAAATCTAACCCTAAACCTAACCCTAACCCTAAACCTAACACGAACGCAAACCCTACCCTCACCCTAACCCTAAACCGAACCCTAACCGTGACACTAACCCTAACCCGAACCCAAACCCGAGCCCTAACCCTAACCCTAACACGAACCCTAACACGAACCCTAACCCAAACTTTACCCTAACCCTAACCCTACTCTTAAACCGAACCCGAACCTTAACCCTACCCCGAACCCTAACCCGAAACCAAATCCTACCCCTAATCCTACCCCTAACCCTAAACGGAAACCTAACCTAACACGAACCCAAAACCGAACCCGAACCCAAAAGCTAACCCTAAGCCGAACTCTAACCCTACCCCGAACCCAAACCCTAGCCCGACACCTAACCAAAATCCTAACGCTCACCCTAACCCTAACCATAACCCTAACCTGAACCCTAACCCTAACCCGACCCTAACCCTATCACTATCCCTAACCTGAACCCTAACCCTAACCCTAAACCAACCCGAACCCGAATCGTAACCCTAACCCTAACCCTAACCCTAACCCTAATCCGAACTCAAACCCTAAACCTGACTCTAACCCTAACCTGAACCCTAACCCTAACACTAACCCTAAACCTAACCCGAACCCTAACCCTAACCCTAACCCTAACCCTAACCCTATCCCTAATCTGAACCCTAACCCTAACCCTAAACCAAAACCTAACCCGAACCCAAACCCTAAACCTCACTCTAACCCTAACCCGAACCCTAACCCTAACACTAACCCTAACCCTTACCTGAACCCGAACCCGAATCCAAACCCTAACCCTAACCCAAACCCTAACCCGAACTCTAACCCTAAACCTAACCCTAACCCTAAACCTAAACCAAACGCAAACCCTAAACCTCACCCAAAGCCTAAACCGAACCCTAACCCTAACACTAACCCTAACCCGAACCCAAACCCGAGCCCTAACCCTAACCCTAACCCTAACCCTAACACGAACCCTCACCCAAACTTTACCCTAACCCTAACCCTACTCCGAAACTGAACCCGAAACCTAACCTTACCCCGAACCCTAACCCGAAACCAAACCCTACCCTTAGTCCGACCACTAACCCTAAACCGAAACCTAACCCTAACACGAACCCAAAACCGAACCCGAACCCAAAATCTAACCCTAACCCGAACTCTAACCCTACCCCGAACCCTAACCCTAGCCCGAAAACTAACCCTAATCCTAACGCTCACCCTAACCCTAACCATAACCCTAACCTGAACCCTAACCTAACCCGACCCTAACCCTAACCCTATCCCTAACCTGAACCCTAACCCTAACCCTAAACCGACCCGAACCCGAATCGTAACCCTAACCCTAACCGTACCCTAACCCTAACCCTACCCCAAAACCTAACCCGAACCCAAACCCTAAACCTCACTCTAACCCTAACCCGAACCCTAACCCTAACACTAACCCTAACCCTAACCCGAACCCTAACCCTAACCCGAACCCTAACCCAAACCCTAACTCTAAGCCTAACCCTAACCCGACCCTAACCCTAACCCTATCCCTAACCTGAACCCTAACCCTAACCCTAACCCGACCTGAAACCGAATCGTAACCCTAACCCTAACCGTAACCCTAACCCTAACCCTAACCCAAAACCTAACCCGAACCCAAACCCTAAACCTCACTCTAACCCTAACCCGAAACCTAACCCTAACCCGAACCCTAACCCTACCCCGAACCCTAACCCTAAACCTAACACTAACTGTAACCCTAACCCTAACCCTAACCATAACCCGAACCCTAACCCTAACCCTACCCGAACCCTAACCCTAACCCTAACCTGAACCCGAACCCGAATCCAATCCCTAACCCTAACTCAAACCCTAACCCGAACTCTAACCCTAACCCTAACGCTAACCCGAACCCGAACCCTAACCCTAACCCGAACCCGAACCCTAACCCTAACTTGAACCCTAACCCTAACCCTAACCCTAAACCAAACATTAACACTAACCCTAACCCTAACGCTAACCCGAACCCTAACCCGAACCCGATCCCTAACACTAACCCAAACGCTAACCCTAACCCTAACCCTAACCCGAACCTAACCCTAACCCTAACCCTAACCCGACCCTGACCCTAACCCTAACCCTAACCCTAACCCTAACCCGACCCTAACCCTAACCCTAACCCTAACCCTAACCCTAACCCGACCCTAACCCTAACCCTATCCCTAACCTGAACCCTAACCCTAACCCTAACCCAAAACCTAACCCGAAACCAAACCCTAAACCTCACTCTAACCCTAACCCGAACCCTAACCCTAACACTAACCCTAACCCTAACCCGAACCCTAAACCTAACCCTAACCTGACCCCGAACCCGAACCCGAACCCTAACCCTACCCGAACCCTAATCCTTACCCTAACCTGAACCCGAACCCGAATCCAAACCATAACCCTAACCCAAACCCTAACCCGAACTCTAAACCTAAACCTAACCCTAACCCTAAACCTAACCCGAACGCAAACCCTAAACCGAACCCTAACCCTAAACCGAACCCTGACCCTAACCCTAACCCTAACCCTAACCCAAACCGAAGCCCTAAACCTAACCCTAACCCTAACCCTAACACAAACCCTAACCCAAACTTTACCCTAACCCTACACCGAAACCGAACCCGAACCCTAACCCTACCCTGAACACTAACCCGAACCCAAACCCTACCCGTAATCGAACCCCTAACCCTAAACCGAAACCTAACCCTAACACGAACCCAAAACCGAACCCGAAACCAAAATCTACCCCTAACCCGAACTCTAACCCTACCCCGAACCCTAACCCTAGCCCGAAACCTAACCCTAATCCTAACGCTCACCCTAACCCTAACCATAACCTAAAATGAACCCTAACCCTAACCCTATCCCTAACCTGAACCATAACCCTAACCCTAAACCGCCCCGAACCCGAATCGTAACCCTAACCCTAACCGTACCCTAACCCTAACCCTACCCCAAAACCTAACCCGAACCCAAACCCTAAACCTCACTCTAACCCTAACCCGAACCCTAACCCTAAGACTAACCCTAACCCTAACCCGAACCCTAACCCTAACCCGAACCCTAACCCTAACCCAAACCCTAAGCCTAACCCTAACCCGACCCTACCCTAACCCTATCCCTAACCTGAACCCTAACCCTAACCCTAACCCGACCCGAAACTGAATCGTAATCCTAACCCTAACCGTAACCCTAACCCTAACCCTAACCCGAACCCGAACCCAAACCCTAAACCTCACTCTAACCCTAACCCGAACCCTAACCCTAACACTAACCCTAACCCTAACCGAACCCTAACCCTAACCCTAAACCTAACCCTAACCCTAACCCTACCCGAACCCTAACCCTAACCTGAACCCGAACCCGAATCCAAACCCTAATCCTAACCCAAACCCTAATCCGAACTCTAACCCTAAACCTAACCCTAACCCTAAACCTAACCTGAACGCAAACCCTAAACCTCACCCTAACCCTAAACCGACCGTAACCCTAACACTAACCCTAACGCGAACCCAAACCCGAGCCCTAACCCTAACCCTAACCCTAACCCTAACCGGAACCCGAACCGAACCGTCAACCGAACACGAACCCTAACCCTAACCCTAACCCTAACCCTAACCCTAAACCGAACCCTAACCCTAAACCTAACCCTAACCTTAACCCTAACCCAAAACCTAACCCGAACCCAAACCCTAAACCTCACTCTAACCCTAACCCGAACCCTAACCCTAACACTAACCCTAAACCTAACCCGAACCGTAACCCTAACCCGAACCCTAACCCTAACCCTAACCCTAACCCTACCCGAACCCTAATCCTAACCCTAACCTGAACCCGAACCCGAATCCAAACCCTAACCCTAACCCTAACCCTAACCCAAACTCTAACCCTAACCTTAACCCTAACCCTAACCCGAACCCGAACCCTAACCCTAACCCGAACCCGAACCCGAACCCAAAATCTAACCCTAACCCGAACTCTAACCCTACCCCGAACCCTAACCCTAGCCCGAAACTTAACCCTAACCCTAACCCTAACTCTAACCCTAACCTAAACCTAAACCTAACCCTAACCCTAACCCTAACCCTAACCCTAAATGAAACAGTAACCCTAACCCTAACACTAACCCTAACCCTAACCCTACCCCGAACCCTAACCCTAGCCCGAAACCTAACCCTAACCCTAACCCTAACCCTAACCCTAACCCTAACCTGAACCCGAACCCGAATCCAAACCCTAACCCTAACCCAAACCCTAACCCGAACTCTAACCCTAAACCTAACCCTAACCCTAAACCTAACACGAACGCAAACCCTACCCTCACCCTAACCCTAAACCGAACCGTAACCCTGACACTAACCCTAACCCGAACCCAAACCCGAGCCCTAACCCTAACCCTAACACGAACCCTAACACGAACCGTAACCCAAACTTTACCCTAACCCTAACCCTACTCTTAAACCGAACCCGAACCCTAACCCTACCCCGAACCCTAACCCGAAACCAAATCCTACCCCTAATCCTACCCCTAACCCTAAACGGAAACCTAAGCTAACACGAACCCAAAACCGAACCCGAACCCAAAAGCTAACCCTAAGCCGAACTCTAACCCTACCCCAAACCCTAACCCTAGCCCGACACCTAACCCTAATTTAACGCTCACCCTAACCCTAACCATAAACCTAACCTGAACCCTAACCCTAACCCGACCCTAACCCTATCATTATCCCTAACCTGAACCCTAACCCTAACCCTAAACCAACCCGAACCCGAATCGTAACCCTAACCCTAACCCTAACCCTAACCCTAACCCTAATCCGAACTCAAACCCTAAACCTGACTCTAACCCTAACCTGAACCCTAACCCTAACACTAACCCTAAACCTAACCCGAACCCTAACCCTAACCCTAACCCTAACCCGACCCTAACCCTATCCCTAACCTGAACCCTAACCCTAACCCTAAACCAAAACCTAACCCGAACCCAAACCCTAAACCTCACTCTAACCCTAACCCGAACCCTAACCCTAACACTAACCCTAACCCTAACCCGAACCCTAACCCTAACCCTAACCTGAACCCGAACCCGAATCCAAACCCTAACCCTAACCCAAACCCTAACCCGAACTCTAACCCTAACACTAACCCGAACCCTAACCCGAACCCTAACCCGAACCCGATCCCTAACCCGAACCCTAACCCTAACCTAAACCAAACGCAAACCCTAAACCTCACCCAAAGCCTAAACCGAACCCTAACCCTAACACTAACCCTAACCCGAACCCAAACCCGAGCCCTAACCCTAACCCTAACCCTAACCCTAACACGAACCCTCACCCAAACTTTACCCTAACCCTAACCCTACTCCGAAACTGAACCCGAAAGCTAACCTTACCCCGAACCCTAACCCGAAACCAAACCCTACCCTTAGTCCGACCACTAACCCTAAACCGAAACCTAACCCTAACACGAACCCAAAACCGAACCCGAACCCAAAATCTAACCCTAACCCGAACTCTAACCCTACCCCGAACCCTAACCCTAGCCCGAAACCTAACCCTAATCCTAACGCTCACCCTAACCCTAACCATAACCCTAACCTGAACCCTAACCTAACCCGACCCTAACCCTAACCCTATCCCTAACCTGAACCCTAACCCTAACCCTAAACCGACCCGAACCCGAATCGTAACCCTAACCCTAACCGTACCCTAACCCTAACCCTACCCCAAAACCTAACCCGAACCCAAACCCTAAACCTCACTCTAACCCTAACCCGAACCCTAACCCTAACACTAACCCTAACCCTAACCCGAACCCTAACCCTAACCCGAACCCTAACCCAAACCCTAACTCTAAGCCTAACCCTAACCCGACCCTAACCCTAACCCTATCCCTAACCTGAACCCTAACCCTAACCCTAACCCGACCCGAAACCGAATCGTAACCCTAACCCTAACCGTAACCCTAACCCTAACCCTAACCCAAAACCTAACCCGAACCCAAACCCTAAACCTCACTCTAACCCTAACCCGAAACCTAACCCTAACCTGAACCCTAACCCTACCCCGAACCCTAGCCGTAACCCAAACCCTAACCCGAACCCGAATCCTAACCGGAACTCTAACCCTAACCCTAACCATACCCGAAATATAAACCTAAACATAACCCTAACCCAAAACCTAACCCTAACAGTAACCTTAACCCTAACACGAACCCTAACCCTAACCTGCACCCTAACCCTAACCCTAACCCTAACCCTAACCTGCACCCTAACCCTAACCCTAACCCTGCCCTAAACCAAACAGTAACCCTAACCCTAACCCGAACCCAAACCCTACCCCTAATCCGACCCCTAACCCTAAACCGAAACCTAACCCTAACCCTAACCCAAAACCGAACCCGAACCCAAAATCTAACCCTAACCCGAACTCTAACCCTACCCTGAACCCTAACCCTAGCCCGAAACCTAACCCTAATCCTAACCCTCACCCGAACCCTAACCGTAACCCCATCCATAACCCGAACCGGAACCCGACCCGAACCGTCAACCGAACACGAACCCTAACCCTAACCCTAACCCTAACCCTAACCCTAACCCTAAACCGAACCCTAACCCTAACCCTAACCCTAACCCAAAACCTAACCCGAACCCAAACCCTAAACCTCACTCTAACCCTAACCCGAAACCTAACCCTAACCTTAACCCTAACCCTAACCCTAACCCTAACCTAAACCTAAACCTAAGCCTAACCCTACCCCGAACCCTAACCCTAGCCCGAAACCTAACCCTAACCCTAACCCTAACCCTAAACCTAACCTGAACCCGAACCCGAATCCAAACCATAACCCTAACCCAAACCCTAACCCGAACTCTAACCCTAAACCTAACCCTAACCCTAAACCTAACACGAACGCAAACCCTACCCTCACCCTAACCCTAAACGAACCCTAACCCTGACACTAACCCTAACCCGAA
>NW_026622908.1:6852994-6915494 GCF_023065955.2 Ursus arctos
TTTTTCAGCAAGCAATTTATAAACTTCCTGTCCTTTTTCTATAGATTGCTACATATATGAAGAATTGCACTGTCTGGTAAATACGAGATGCTGTGTTTTCTCTTATATGGCTCAATAAGTAATATCCTGCTCAATGGAATGAATGAATGAATGCATACATGCATGCATGCATGCATGTATGGACAGATGGACGGACACACAGATGAATAAATGAAATAATGAATAAACAAGCAAGCAAACAAATCTACCTTCTATAATACACCATTTGTTTTTATTATGAGTTGTGTTTTTATTTTTTTTTGAGTCAGTAAGGTGTTCTTAATTCTAATGACTCCAGCCTAAAGGTGTTCTTTTAACTGAGTTTCTTATATGCCACAAAGTTAAAAAGATAAAGGCAGAATCTTGCTAATAAACAAACAGTTATTGATGTTACCTTCTGAGGTAAATTAATGGCTAAGAGAAAGCTATTGTGAGGCCTGTGGGATAAGTGACTTTAAAATATCAGCTGGGAGAATTATAACACATAAGGGATTTTGTGTATTTGTTGGTATTAATGTAATAAACATGTACTGTAAATGATTACAACTTAAATCTATTAGTCTTTTTGCCCGTATGAACATGGAAGGATTAACAATGAAGAGTATACCCCGGCTTGATAATATTGGGGATGCTCCTTTACCACATGGTCCATGACCTTATCGTCCAGGCCGCATTTCTTTCTGGCATTAATGCATTTGTTAGTCCCAGAAGGCTTAAACTACAGATGTTTAACATCCTCCTTATGGACAGATCATCTGGAATACGAAGTGAGAAATCTATACTACTTATTAGTATATATTATGAGTGTAACAGAGATTTAATAGCCCATTCAAACAAGATTAGTTAAACCATAGCTCAGGAAAAAAAGTATCATCTTAACAGAGATATGCTCTCAAACCTGCGAGGGGAAAAAAAGAAGAACTGAAAGCATATTTTCAGCTGGAATATGTTTTAGGAGATCAAAAGAATTTGTCACTAATTAATGTTGTTTATATAGTAGCATAAGAAACATTAATTATAGCCTTCAATGTAAACTTAAAACCTTTTTATGGAGAGGGGATTTATAAGTAAGGTGGTAATCTGGCTCTTTGGAAGGCTTATCTACAACATACTGAAAGTGTTCATAAATCATGTTAATGTCTAGGATCCAAAGAAAAGTGAGGTGATAGTGGGAAAAGATTGAGTTCTCCTAACCCCCATATCCAATCATTTCTAAAGAATGAGGGGGGAAAAAAAAAGAAAAAGAAAGCAGTGGTCAACTAGACCTTTGTTGGTATCCCCCAAAATGTAATCTCTAAGCTGAAGAATGGCAGCTGGCAGAACAGCTGGTGAATAGGATTAATGTCAGAAGAAAGAAATAAAACTCAACATATGTCCAAGCCTGCGGTGCTGGGACTGAGCATGATTATACCCCGACGGATAGGCTGAATACAGCTGGAAAGTGCCACTGTGCCATGCTTCTCTACCCCACAAGGTCATTGCTAAGAAGTACAGCTAATGTCTGAACAGCAAATTTAACTTTGACTAAAGAATTCAGTCACTGGGAAGGAGAAAGACAACCTAGATTTTTAACCCTACCCATGTGCTGAATAATTTAACCCTCAGTGCTTGGTTTGCTGTGCCACAAAGCAAACCAAAAGACAGGCTCAGCATTGAACCTAACAGATTGCACTAAAGTAAATATAATTTTTAAATCATTTAAACCGCTTAATCTCATCTCAATCACATCAAATATGTTAGAGCAAACATATTTCCATCTTTCATTTAGAGTTTAAATAGGCACAAAGGAGAAAAAAATCTAATTAAATATAACAGTAGATACGGTTTTGTAAATTGCCAATACTTTTCAAAGTTAATATTTTAAAGTTATTTCATCACCATGAGCAAAAACATTTGAAAGAAGCACTTTTCGATAGCACAACTATTATGTGCTCAAACTGAATAAGAGAAAAAAAGTTGTATCTTGCTGAGGTAGTTGGCCAGTTTTTACCCTTTTGTAATAGTAGATGAGAGACACTGGAATTTAACTGTTGGAATAGTTACTGTGATAAACAGTAACCACGTGGACATTACTGATAGATGACAAAAGGCTATATTTATAGAAAGTTAGGCAGATAAATTCTATCCAATTGTTTCCTTATTTAACAACTACCGTAAACATTTTAAAAAGAGACGAGTAATCATTACTAAGAGAGTACTGCCCTACTTATGCCCTTGATTTCTTTCAGATGCCTGAGCTAACTTCAGCTCAATGATCAGATTATCAGAGGCAACAAATCACCTTCCCAGCTAGTGCTCTCACTACATTCTTTTGGCAGTACACCCTTAAGTGGGGATGGGAGTGGGGGGAGGGAGATGGAGAATTTTATGACAAAGAAGAAGAATGGAGTTGTGACTCTTACAGGCCTAAGGGCAAAGCTCCCCAGCCTCAAACAAAATCTTTTGAAAATCCATCCGACAAACAAAAAATCTACCCAAACAGCCATTCCCTGAAGAAGTTACATTTTATTTCCTATGTCCCCAGTTGGTCCGGGTGCCGGGTGCCGTCACCGTGAGAGACGGCCAGTCCCTACATCTCTACGCTAGCATTGTTCTGAGACTGTGAAAAACCTAGAGCACGGTTTTTCTCTGCAATCAGATGTAAACTCATCACCAACTTGCTTAATTTCTTCTTCTCCTTACATATAAACTAATTACTAGCTTATACATGCATGATAGCAGCCTCAATAGAAAAAAAAAAACCTCTAGAAATTAGGAAACAAAACTTTAGGGGTTTTAGGTAAACATACTAATAGTTTAAAATAAAAGCAGCAATCAATCTGATTTTCGTTCTTAAATGATTCTCAAATGCACATGGTCAAATTGTAAGAGAAGGGCCTCTTGCCAGGTAAGATACTTGGGCCTTTCAAATAACACTTCAGATAATCTATCAGGACAGAAATATTGTCATACGTTCATTGCTTTTGCCCAGGAATTATTATTTTTCAAAGACCTGATCTTTATTTTGTGCACGTGACAGGTTTTACTTAGATCTAGGGGTAAGTGACAACTTTGAATGCCTGTGGGCATTTGGACATCTTTATTTTATTTATAAATTTTTACTCACACTTTAAAAGTCTCCCTGGTGTTTGGAAATTTTTAAATGTTAATCTGGTATAGTTTACAGCTCTATGAAATCTCAAATTGTCCTACATTGAGTGTTTAACACGAAGGAAACCTAGTTGTTTCAGGAAAACTCAAATGCTGGAAAAGTCTGTGTATAATCCAAATAAATATTTAAATGGACTTGCCAATTTTAATGCTATTATAATGGCTACTCGCATTTTATAAAATTCTAAGATTGTACGCTTTGAGGTTCAATGGCATTCAACATTTTTAAGAATCTTTAAATGCTGAAAAAATGTTTTTATTTGCCATTACAGAATATGGAAAGAAACCCACATAGCTTATTAATGTCTCCTGAATTGTTTAAGAGGATTTTAAGATATGAGTTAAAAGAATTTCATAATCTTAATTTCAATTTCTCCTTTTCATTTAATAGTAGACATTCATTAGGACCCACACACTGTAATAAATTATAATAATTTCAAACAAGAATTAAATTACTAGGTATCTAGTGAAAGAGCCATTTTTTCTTAGGTACCCTGTAATCTAACTGTCAGATTTAAAATCTATTCCCAATCAACTCTTCACAACATTCACATTTATTCATCTATGTTAAATTAATAAAAGGTGTGAATAATACTGACAAAATTGATCATTATTGTTCATGTAGATTTAGAAAATTATAAGGTAATCTAAAATGTAAAAGGAATTGAGAGAAACTATTAAGGTTCTTATAAATAAATTCATCCTATGCTATTTTTTCAAATCAAGACTGAAACTTCTACGAGACTTATTTAAATTGACTATACAAGCTATTTGATAAATTGAACATTTTTAGAACATAAACCATTTTCATTATTTTTGACAAATATCAGTACAAAGACTACGGTAGCATTAGTGTTCAACAAATACTTTAGGAAGCTATGCCAAAATGATGTTGGAAAGTAAAACCTAATAGTAGTCGGAGACAGTTTATAGCTACAGCAGGCTGATGAAGAAAAGACACAACCACAAGGGAACATCGCAAAGAGATAGCTTTCCCAGAAATGAATACCATCTCCTGCATTTTTCCTCTAGATAAGAGTAATGTGGGTATAATTCTTACCTGGATTACCAAAGATAAATACAATTCTACTGCCTAACATCCCAAAACAGAACTCCCTTGACAGAACAAGTTTGCACACTCACTGCATTTCCTACACCTAGCCTTGCTGACCCTCTCCTCTCTAACTGGCGTCCCTGAAGATAAAGTAAAGCATGTCAGCATCTGTTCCCATTCACACCGATTTTAATTTACCAAAAGAGCTTTGCTATTCTCAGAGCAGACTCCAGAGCACAATGACAGATTTAGGGCCTTTACTGGGGTTGCATTTCTAGTGTGTCAGCATTTCCTACTCACCAAGAGTAGATTCCAGGGGGTCACAACAAAGGAATAGCTGCAATTCAAACTTCATTATAGAGATTTTTCCCACCCTTACTTATTTCATCATAACTGAAACTACCAACAAGCTGCCCCAATGTAGTGGGGCATCATTGGTGCCACGCAGTAACTGGAGTAAAATGATCTAGTCCTGGGGCAAAGATGAAGGTCCTTCAGTCCCTTCCTGTGGAGCTCCACATCCATAATTACCTCTTCCAGAACTTTGTATCTGGCTGAAATTTAATAACCATAATATAACAATTTTATAACTCTTTACATTTGTGAAGTACTATAATGCTTTTTAAAATATTACCACATACTTAATCTCTGTTTCCTAAGATGAACCTAAGTACTGAGTTTTAAGTCACAAATATCCTTTCCAATCTAAGTGTTCCATAGTTGCATTTCTTATGCCATGCTTTGTTCAGATATTTTTAATGTGTGCGAAGAAAGTCACTCTCACACCATCCCAGTTTCCCTGGGTAATTCAGAGTTTTTAAGACACAATATGAAGAGCAACTTGGAGAAACAATGCCCAAGTTGTGTTGTAATCAAATAACAACTAAGACATGAGCAGCTGAGCAGAAGGAAGATGGGCAACGGAATGCCGTGCAGCAATCAGCACTGTTGACTAATCAGAATTTGAGACACTAGAAGGTAATAAGGGTATTATAAAGAATGGCTTATTGACGGAGCAGCTGTTTATGTGTAGCTCCCTGTTTAAATGAGTTCCACTAGATTGCCATGGTATGTTTTGGTGAAAATGTTTAACTCCTTTTAAAATGATCATTAGAGAAGAAACAGCAAGTACCAAGTGGCAAGTTTGGAGATATCAAAGCACCAACGAAGATTTCACAGCTTTAGAACAGTTATCTGGGTGTTCGGAAATGATAGCAAGTGCCAATTTCAGTGCCCTTTTAAGTCAAAAGTACTCAGGTACTCATTCTTCTCTTAAAAAGCTTAGACGTTAGGTCTCTGCCACCATCATTATTCGGTCACTATGGGTACAAAACCGAAGTTGTGATATAATGGGAAACTCTTCAAAGGATGACGAAAAGAAAAAGCAGAGTAAAAAAATACTCATCAGGACAGTTGCAAATCAGAGGATGTCTTAGAATTTAGAAATTTGTCCATCTTCTCAATAAGCAGAGGGGGTAAGATCCTGAATTAAATTTCAAAATAAAGTTTTTAATGTTTTTGGCTAACATATAATACTAAAACCACTCTCTTATCCTGACTTAGAAGAGAAGAAGTAAATAATTTTTAAAGCAGAGGAAACAATGTAAAATAACACTTAATTCACTAATGTTATTTTTACAAAGCAATCATTATGTGATTCAAACTATTTGTGATATAGTTGTGTTGGCTTTGCAATTGGATCGATTTATAGGCTTTTGTCCTCCTTACTTTGACCCAAGAAGCAATTGTCTATTGTTTCTTCTGTCCTAGCCAAAAGAAAAAAAAAATCTACAAATTGCGAGATAAAGGCATCAAATAATACTTCCAAGAAATTATTATAATATAGTATTATGAATATTTCATTTTGACAACAAGTGTTCGGTAATATTTTAAAGCAGTCAGCAAGCGGTCGAAACTCTGCTATCTTTTGTAACAGTTCACATGTCAAACTGGCAAAGTGCCCACAGTGTAAGACAGAAAAAAAAAAAATCTATTTAATGTCTGCCCCACAAGGCAACATGAGGTTTGATTGGCAGAAAGCAGAGAGTGGCTTTTGATCATGTGTCCTAACAAGCAGTTCCAGCTCCTGTCTTTTCAGCTGATGGGCTCCACATTACCCATTCAAACAGAAGTGACAGACCACTGCACTACTCTCGGCTCTAGTCACACGCAGTGGGAGCTATGCTGGAGACAGAGTCACTGATTAAATATATCACTTTTTCAAGACAAGCAGGTTGTCTGAATCAAAGTTGGACAGAATAGACTCAACATTATTAAAAGGGGATATAAAACTGGGATTGAGTGATGTTCAGCCAGTTTGCACAGCCTCAGGGATTCCCAGGCTGACAGGGGGAATAAGGAACAGCAGAACTCATAAAACAGGGTCAGAAATTAGCTGTGACACCTTGGCTATTTTCCCATCACTTCAGGACCACTGGGTTTCAAAATTCTGAGTCTCTTTTTACCTTTTTTACTTTCGTTTTTTCAAATGAATTCAGTAGAGGAAGAAAAACACATAAAAGCATGATTACTGCAGTTTGTCAATTATAGTCTTAAAGGGAATAAAGTACTGGATGCAAACCTTTTGCATCTCATTCTAAAATATACAAGTTCTTCTAACTAGAACCCTTATTTTAGAATTTTATTGCATTTTTTGGTTTGGTATTACGGTGTAACTTTAAAATCCAGAAATATTAATCATAGAAATTGTACAGTTTAATATTTTCTAAGTGTCCTGACTGCCAGAGGTCTATCCAAGTGCCAGTTATCATATTCAACCATCCTATATTCTTTGCTACCGCATGTATATCTTTTAAAGCTTTTGCTCTAAATATATTTAGAGACATAAACATCTAAAATGTATAGAAATATTCAATACAAATTCTTCATTGTCTAAATGTTATGTGATTTTTAAATTATTGAATGTAGCCTCTTATAATCTTTGGTTCATTATCAACTTCCTATGTAGGCAAATAAATGAAATCTAAAGTTGCTTTTTATTTGGAAAGGTAAAAATAAATGTCCAAGGAAGTCAAAAAGAAAATAACTCTCTGGCTATAGAAAGTAAAGAAATAGGCCAAAATATAAACGATCATCTGAAACAAATCAGTTGAAACCAAAAAACATAATCGAACAAATGGTACATTCAAATGTTATCTTAAAACAGTCCTTCCACAAGATTTTAATTTCTTCTCAACTACAGTATAAAAATTCATTTTTATTAACTTTTACTTTTTTAGTGGCATGCCCTAGCTACTTCTTGAACACTTACGTTCTCATTATTAGTTCTGGCATCACTGTAAATATTTAGTAGCAAACTGCTTGTTACGTATTTAAGTTACGGTGAAAAGATGAATACTCCTATCGGGATGAAGATAGAGTTTAAATAGAGAAGAGTAAGGAATTAAGAGTAGCCATGAAATAGGATACTGAACTAACTGGAGACAAAGACAGAGGTTTTGACATTTGCAAGAAGACGACAAAATTACAAAGAAATAGTTGGTGTTCAATCTGTGAAAAGTAACATTTTATTTTATTGCATCACCATTTTGTTAAACCACTTTAAATTTCGAAGTTAATTTAACACCCACTAGCATAGATTGGCTAAAGGATGTATCATATCTCAAAATAACCTTAATACAAATCGTATTTGATATGTTTTCCATGTGCTACAGAATATGCCACCTCTAACTGATAAATAATTCCATATTAATCAAATATGCATTTTACTGCATGAAAAATCAAGTTACATGTCATCTGGCTTCTGCACTTCATGTCTTTAAAGGTCTTCAGGGATGATGAAGATGATGATAACGATACATTTTATCCAAAGTTATCACAGGCACAAACAAGCAATTATTTAGAAATCTGGTTGTTTTCAAAAAACGTAAGAAAATTATCCTGAAGAGGATAATTTGACCTCCTATGTAAGCCCAGAGAAAAAAAAAAAAAAGGAAAAAATCTTTATTGGTGATTGCTTCCCCAAACCTGAAATACAGCAAAACAGGATTTCATTTTGTCCCCAGAAGTGAATTGTATTTAACCATTCTTCTTTTTTATCTTTCCCTCCACCACTACCATCACCGCAGGCCTTTTTATTTAAGACTGGTAAGGAAAAAAAAAAAAAAAAGGAAATTGCTACAGTGAGTAGTGAACTACAATAGGTAGGAGAAGACAAAATCTGCATATGTATTGCCAATGAAAACATGAGACTAAGTAAACCTGAGGCACTCCAAAATACATTTTTCCCTTCCCGTAAAAAAAAAATGACTGCGTATTAACCATGCTTTACCAGATGGGTCTTTTATATTCTATGCCAGGGAAGGCCGAAGAAAGGGGAAGAAAATCCACAAAATATTTTGCAACACCATAAAAAAGAATACTTTCTTTTAAAAAAACCAAAATAATTAATTATTTTAGCCACTATATTATTGCTTACAGTAATACACAGCAATAACATTTACATTGATTGAATTCTGTTTCCTTAATGTGAAATTTGTTTGGGGTTAATTAGCACGGCTGAGGAATAAGCTTAATAATTTTATGTTGTTTACACTGGAGGCAGTTTTCCACGAGCACTGCTCAGGGAGGAAGTGACATCTTCTAATTTCAGACAAAACATGGAGGTGAGGGCAGCTGCTCACTGTGGGATCACCAGCCAGCCTCTTCCTCCTTTAGCAAGCCTCCTCACTGCTTGGGCTGTCTAATGGCAACAATACAAAGTTGCTCAAATTATTTCTCAGGCCTGGTAAGTTTCTAAACCAAATATTGAGCTGAGTAGGGGGAAAAGAAAAGGACTTACACAAATGGAGAAATCCACAATATTAGACATTTTTACTACCCCTTCCTTAAGAAAAAACAGGTCTAATTAGTTGTCTCCCTAAAATGCGTACCTAGCATTTTTATTATGTATTATAACATTTTGCTCAGAGCTGACATTTTTATTCTGACAAGCACTGTCTGGAGAGCTCTCAATAAATAATACATTGACAATTTTCAGTAAATAAGCAGTGGACACAAATCGTTATCCTTACTTACAGCTGCCCCACTCTAATAGTGCTTTTACAAGTGAGGTGACTATTCAGTCTAATGCAATCCTCTCAGTGCTGGAAAGACATTTTCATTCATTACCACGGTCACAAGCACTTAAAGCACTTTTAAGCCCTGTTGCAAAACAGCAGGAATGGCAGAGCAAGTGGGGCTAACAAAAACTAAAGTTCATCACCAGAGAAACCTGAGGCTGTTCACCTAAACAACCAGGAAATTCACTTATGCCCAGGCCACCTCAACACTTCTAGATCCACATGACTAACAAGAATACAAGATTTTCTTTGGCGATTAAATGTTAACCTTCTTAAAGCCCAAACACTGTGGGCTTTGTTTTCCGTATTAAATCTGGTTCATCACCCAGTAACATCTGTTACTGCACCCTCAGATAAGGAATCATATGCTATGATCTGAGCACTATACTTTTGATCAAGGTACAGAAACTGAAATAAAATATGAATCCAGATGAATACACTTGAAACCACACAAGAACATTTCTTCTTTCCCTCATCAGCTTCTCTTCCCTAACCAGAGCCCCTAACACCGTCACCCGAACTATCCACTAAACTGCTAAAGCAGTCTGAGTTCCATTTTTCTTCATGATATCACACCAATTTTATTTTCTAGCTCTCAGAAATATAGACTTATATGAAATAGGATTTAGAGAAAGTAATACAATGAAAAAGCAATACCTATACACCTTGGCATATATAGCCTGTATGTTGTACTTTCATCCTACTTCTTAATCAAGTCAATTTATCAATTATTTTACCCTTTGTTAGGCAATTATTGATCATGAAGATGGCTGGAAGTGTTTCCCAGTCAGAAGATGATTTCATGGCATCACATTATATGGTTTGAGCGACAGCACAGCATGGCATAGTACAATATAATACAGTATATCTTCTATATCATAGTTTTCAGTCATCAGTGTGCATCAGAAACACCTGGTGAACTTGTTAAAGCATAGTTTGCTGGGCCTAATCCCAGACTTTCTGATTCAGTAGGTAAGGGTGAGGCCCAAGAATCTGCATTTCTAATAAGCTCCAAGGTGATGTCAATGCTACTGACAATGTGAACCACTGGGCCACAAAATTAGTTGAGTTTGCCTGAGAAGATAAGACACACATGACTTGTACTGGCCTATAGTTGCTTCTCTCCTCTTATATGAATAGAATGACAGATTACAGAACTCCCATGTGAGGAGCAAATTTGAGGCCAACTGAAAGCTGCAATGAGTTCTCTGAGAAAAAGTTTAAATTCATAACAATGATAGAAAGGGAGCCAAGGGAAATTACTGCCCATGTTTTCTTCTAAGAGTTTTAGATCTCATATTTAGGTCTTCAATCCATTTTGAGTTTATTTTTGTGTATGTTGTAAGAAAAAGGTCCATTTTCATTCTTTTGCATGTAGCAGTCCAACACGTTTTGTTGAAGAGACTATCTTTTCCCCATTGTATATTCTTGCCTCCTTCATTATAGATTAATTGATCACAAAAGTGTGAATTTATTTCTGGGCTCTCTATTCTGTTCCATTGATCTATGTGTCTATTTTGTGCCAGTACCATACTGTTTTGATTACTACAGCTTTGTAGTATATCTTGAAATCTGGGATTGTGATATCTCCAGCTTTGTTCCTCCTTCTCAAGATTTCTGTGGCTATTCAGGGTCTTTTGAGCTCCACATAAATTTTAGTATTATTTGTTCTAGTTCTGTGAAGAATGTCAGTATTGTCACCTTAATCTCTTTCATCAATGTTTTATTTTCAGAGTAGAGGTCTTTCACCTCCTTGGTTAAGTTTATTCCTAGGTATTTGATTACTTTGGTGCCATTATAAATGAGATTATTTTCTTAATTTCTCTTTCTGCTACTTCATTATTAGTGCATAGAAATACAACAGATTTCTATATATAAATTCCATATCCTGTGATTTTACTAAATTCATTTAATCGATTCTAATAGTTTTGGTGGAATTCTTAGGGTCTTCTGTATATAGTATCATATCATCTGAAACAAAAGCAAAATTCAACTACTGGGATTATACCAAAATAAAAAGCTTTGGCACAGCAAAGGAAACCATCAACAAAACAAAAAGGCAACCTACTGAATGGGAGAGGTTATTTGCAAATGATATATCCAATAAGGGGTTAATATCCAAAATATGTAAAGAATTTACACAATTCAACAGCAAAAACAAAACGAAACAAAACTAAACAAAAAAAAGCGCAATTTAAAAATGGGCAAAGGGGGGCGCCTGGGTGGCACAGCGGTTAAGCGTCTGCCTTCAGCTCAGGGCGTGATCCCGGCGTTATGGGATCGAGCCCCACATCAGGCTCCTCTGCTATGAGCCTGCTTCTTCCTCTCCCACTCCCCCTGCTTGTGTTCTCTCTCTCGCTGGCTGTCTCTATCTCTGTCGAATAAATAAATAAAAATCTTAAAAACAAACAAACAAAAAAAAAAATGGGCAAAGGACCTGAATAGACATTTATCCGAAGAAGACATACAGATGGCCAACAGACACATGAAGAAATGCTCAATATCACTCATCATTAGGGAAATGCAAACCAAAACTACAATGAGATATCACCTTATACCTGTCAGAGTGGTTAAAATAAAAACTAACAAGAAATAACAAGTGTTAGTGGGGATGTGGGGAAAAAGGAACCCTCATGCACTATTGGTGGGAATTCAACAGTTGCAGCCACTATGGGAAACAATATGGAGGTTCCTCAAAATATTAAAAATGGAATTACCATATGATCCAGTAATTCCACTACTGGAATATAAAAATACTAATTCAAAAAGATATGTGCACCCCTATATTTATTGCAGCATTTTCTACAATAGCAAAAATATGAAAGTGTCCATCCATAGACGAATGGAGAAAGAAGTGATATGCATAGATAGATGATATATATATATATATATTTATATATTTATATATATAAATAATGGAATATTTCTCAGTCACAAAAAAAAAATAAGATCTTGCCATCTGCAACAATGGATGAACCTAGAGAATATGTTAAATGAAGAGAAAGAAAAATACCATATGATTTCACTTGTATGTGGAATTTAAGAAACAAACAAAGGGAAAAAAGACAAACAAAAAAACCAACTCTTAAATACAAAGAACAAACTGGTGGTTGCCAGAGGGGAAGTGGTAGAGGGAGGGATGAAACAGATAAAGGAAATTAAGAGTACACTTATCTTGATGAGTACTGAGTAATGTATAGAATTGTTGAATCATTATATTGTACACTTGAAACTAATGTAACACTGTATGTTAATCATACTTCATTTAAAAAAGGCAGAGGAGCCAAAGGGTACTCCTCTGGCCGAATCTCCAGAATAATCAGTCCTACATCTGCCTACTGGACCTATCTACTTTCATAGAATGCTCAAACTCAGTATTTCTAAACCCAAACCTTCTCCCCAAACTTTATCTATCTATATTCACCATCTTTTTTTATTATTATTCACCATCTTAATAGTCTCATCATTGAATCTCTCTGCTAGGATACTTCAATCTTCTTTGTCTCTCTCCCTAACTTCATACCCCACATCTAATTAGCAACCTCAACTATATAACTAAAGGCTGACTCCTCCTCTCTATCCCCTGACACTGCCTTAATTGTTTCAACTCTTATCAGTATATATGTGGCCCATTAAAATAGCCTACTAGCAGATTTTCCTACATTTGGCCTTGCCTCTTTTCAACTGATAGTAAAAATACCACCAAAGTTTCTTTTATAAGAAATGTGTCCAATTATGTTATGCATCCTCTTACTTAAAGCTCTCAGCAGCTCCCTACTACCCAAAAGATAAAATTCAAACTCTTTAGAAAGGCTTCAACCTATTTTTTCATTCATATCTCCTGTCCAGCCACACTGAACCTCTGAATTTACCAAACTCATGGGTTTATTCATACTACTGAAACTTTATACAATGCTGTTTTCTCTACCTGGGATTCTATTATATCTCTTGGTCACTATGAATAGCTTACAATTCATCAAAATCCAGCTCAAATGTCTCTAAATCCTTTCTTAGATCTACTAGACAAAATGACAGCCCCCTTTTGTACTTCCATAGCATTTTAAGCAACTTCTATAGTACTTATTCTAATATAATTACTTTGTGTGTGTGTGTGTGTGTTTCCCCATTAATAATGAGTTACTAAAAACCATTATCTGTCCATCTCTGTATTCATCTTTTTTTTTCCTCCTCCTCTTTCTTCACTTTTACCTCTCCCCACCCCAGGCCCACCATAGTACCAGATGAAAGAGCTTAATAAATGCTTATGGAAATAGTAAGCATATATATGTATGTAATTAAGTATATATATATATATATATATATATATATATATATATATATATATAATAAATGAAGAGGCATTCCTTAAAAATTGAATCTATTTTTCTCCTTTGAACCATAATATTATTCATATCTCTGAAACCTTTTATAAATCAACAGGTTTTTAGCTATTATACATATATTACACGCTAAGATCTATATACTAGGCATTGTGAAGATAGACTAAAAGATATGGTCTGTGCCCTCAAGGAAATTAAAATCTTCTTGGGAGGCAAGATCAATAAATATAAAATAGCAAATAACACTTTCCATCCTTGTCATAAATCAGTTGAGCATATTTTTGCAGTTCTATCTGTGTGTTCTCTATTATATTCCATTGATCAATGTGTCTATTTTCCTGCCAAAACCATATTGTTTTGATTATTCTGGCTATGTTGTAGGCCTTCATATTGGGTAGAGTGATTCCTAACATCTTATTCTTCTTTGTCAAGATTATCTTAGGTATTCTAGGGTCTGCCCCTTTCTATATAAATTTTGGAATAAGCTTGTCCATGCACGTGAAAGTCTTACTAGAATTTTGATAAAAATTGCATTAAACATATGGATTATTTGGGGAAGAACTGACATCTTGCCGTCTTGAGTCTTCCAACCCATGACATGGTATGTATTGCCATTTATTTAGGTTTTCTTTGATTTCTTTCATCAGCATTTTGTATTTCGGCATCTGATCCTGCACATGCTTTAAGCGTATACCTACATTCCTCATTTTCTTTGGAGCAACTGTAAATAGTATTGTGCTTTTAATTTCAGTTTTCATATGTCCATTGCTAATATATAGAAATGTGATTGATTTTTATGTGTTGATCTTGTATCCTATGACCTTGCTAACTCAAAAGGAAATCGTTTAACTTCACACCTGACTTAAAAATGTGACCTAGGGGTTCCTGGGTGGCTCAGTTGGTTAAGTGTCTGCCTTCAGCTCAGGTCATGATTCCAGGGTCCTGGGATCAAGCCTCGTGTTGGGATCCCTGCAGTCCAGGAGTATGCTCCTTCCTCCCCCACCCCCACTCTTCTTCCCTCTCCTCCTCCACTCATGCTCTGGCTCTCACTTTCTCTCTCTCTCTCTCTCAAATAAATAAATAAAATCTTTTTAAAAATGTGACCTAAATCTCACATCTGATACAAAAATGGGCTCTAAATAGATTATAGACTTACGTATAAAATGTAAACCTATAAATATTTTAGAAAAATATTAGGGTGAAATGTTCTTAGACTTGACGCCAAAAGCACAAAATGAAAAATTGCTTAACACTACCTCTTTGAAGGTATCAACTTTTGCTCTGTGAAGGCCTATGTAAAAAGGATGAAAAGACAAACTGCAGACTGGAAGAAAATATTTGCAAATCACATATCTGACCTAGGACTAGTAGCTACAGTAATAAAGAACTCTGCCAACTCAACAGTAAAAAACAATGAAAAAATAGACAAGTCATGAATAGACATTTCACCAAAGAGGATAGATAAACAGATGGTGAACAAGCACATCAAATGATGTTCAACATCGTTAGCCATAAGAGAAATACAATTTAAAGCCACAATGAGATATCACTACACACTATCAGAAGGCTAAAGTAAACATAACAAAATCAAGTTCTGGCAAAGACACAGAGAAACTAGATCACTCATACATTGCTGGTGGGAATGTAAAACAGCTTTAGCTATTCTGAAATAGCTGGCAGTTTCTTATAAAACTAAACATCAATTACCATACAACCCAGCATTCGTACTCCTGGACATGAATTCCAGAGAAATGAAAACTTAGGTTCATACAAAAACCTGTACACAAATGTTCATAGCAACTTTATTTATAATAGCCAAAAACTAGAATTTGAATTGATACCTTTTAATCAGTGACTGGTAAACAAACTGCGATACATACACGTGATACATACGATTGAATACTGTTAAGCAATAAAAAGTATTATGAACGATTGATATATGCACCAACATGGATGCATCTCCAGGGAATTATGCTGAGTTTTAAAAAGCCAATTCCAAACATGTGCATCCTGTGTGATTTTATTTATATAATATCTTTAAATGACAAAATGTTAGAAATGAAGAACATACTATTGGTTGACAGTGTATCTGGAGTTACATTCCCATTGTCAGCTGACTTTTGAACAGTAAATGTGCACCAACAGATAGAAGAAAAGGCCATGACAAGAGGAAATTACTTTGATTTCCTATGTTGACCTCCAATATTATGAAAGACAAGGATATGGTTAAGAGAGGTCTACCGTAGGGAGAAAAAAAGTAAATGCCAGGACAACGGAGGCAGAAGTAAGAACAAGAAATACCACTTCAGATCATTTAACAACCTTCACTCGTTTATTCAATCAACAAACATTTAATAAGGGTCTTGTGTTCTAGTCATTAGAAATTGGGAATATAGCAGTGGACAAATCAGAGAGTGTCTCTGCTGTCACTGACTTCCCCCCCTTTAGTGTAGTGAGAGAGACAAAAGGAAGACAAATGAAAAAGCATATTAGGTAATGGAAAATGCTAAGGTGAAAATTGAATAGAGTAATATGGTAAAGAGTAACCGGGATCCACTTAAGATTTAAAGGTTAAGTAAGGTTTCTCGGAAGAAGTGATAATTAAGAGGAGATCTGAATCACAAGAAGGATCCAATATACCTGCATCTCAAGGAAAATCATTCTAGATACATGGAGAAGTATGGAACTAAGACATGTTTGAGGGGGAAAACAAAAAACAAAAAACAGACCGGTGAAGCTGGAGTGGTCTGAGAAAAGGGTAAAGTAATATAATATGAGCCTTGGAAGCCAGAGTACCGTGTTTGGATTTTAAACAATGAATTTTATTCTAAGCATAATAGAGACTGATGATCATGGCTAGATACCAAAGCTCCAATGCCAGTAAAATGCCCACACCTCTGACTAACAGATAATACCATGAAGAAGTGAAAAGAGCATAGTTCTGACTGAACATAAATCCTAAAGTAACTGGAAGTTTACCTAGAAGAGAGATCAAACTTCCTGCTATTAGTCAGAATGGTGGCTTAAGGGTTATATTAAAATTAATAATGGAAAAAATAAAATTAATACATAAGCTTTGTACACATGAGATTTGTGCCAATAATATTTATAAGCACACAACATTAATTTACTGCTGCCCTCTGTATTCCAAAATGATGCTATCACTATATGTGATATCAACAAAAATTATCAAAAAGATCACAGGATCATTTTTAGGACTTTGTACATTAGGTACATAACTGTAGTTTCCTCCAGACTCTCTCTTCTATTTGAAAACAAAGAACGATAGCTCCAAAACAACAGGTGGCTTATGCAATAATTCTTAAATTCCCCAACTCTCCCATCTATGACACAAGCAAAAACTTAAAGAGGTATTTCTGAAGGACATGCTAAAAAGTTCCAATTAAATTACAGCTGCATTCTGGAGTGGGGTGGAATAACCGCACACACAGTTTGTTAGCTACTCTAAAGACTGCCCACTGACTAGAGGTGGCCTTCATTCACAAGTCATACATTAGCATAGTGTATGTATGACTTGTGAATGAAGGCAACTGCTGTTGCTGTTGCTGCTGCTGCGTGGTTCTTATTGCAAATAATTCAATATTTTATCACATTTTTCATAGTTATTTTTCATTATACCTTCGATTTTTTTTCTAACCATCTATTTGTATTTACATACTTTCAATTCATTATCTGAAAGCAATTAGGAATGTTCATAGGCCTCTAACTTCTGCACTCCCAATGATAGTGGATGGTCCATGTATTATGACTTCATCGTGGGAGTTGTCTGGCCTCTCAGTTATAGCTTCTTGGTTATACTTAAGCCCTCAAAACATAAATTAAGAAAGCTATGATGGGTCTAAGTGTCACAGTTATTCAGCATTAAACCATAGCCTCATATGGTTAATAATTATGGCCATGAACTCCCTCTAAGACCCAAATCCCCCTTACAACAGCCCAGACAAAAGGTAGACTTATTGACCTTTACTTCTTCCAGATCATGGTACCTTACCACCACCCACTTCTGTTTGCCAATCTCTCAAACCATACACAACACTTCCTGAGCCAATTATCCATGGCTTTGTCCAAACCTCATAGGACAATGACTTTTCACACATCAAAATCAGATGGGAGTTTTTATCTCTATCTTGATAAAGATTATAACATCAGAAAAAAGAGACTGGGAACGGTAAAGTAAATGATTCTGAGCATAATAAAAGAAAAATGAATCATAAGATTGGTTCAGATGACTTCTAGCCTGAAAATAGTTTGAAAAAAAAAATCACTGATAATGCTGAAATTGAGATACAAACTCTAAAAGAAAATCAGAGCAGCATAAAGTCTTAGAATTTGGTCTTTAATGCTAGACTAATGTCCATGTTTTCTGAATTAAGAAACTTTTGTTAAGATCAATCAATTAACTAATTAATCAATTATTAGGTACTATCCAGTAAGTTACCAGAGTCAGGACAAGAATACATATCAAATCCAGGCCAGTATCTCAAAGGATTCTCAAATTAAGCATTCTAAGGAAAAGGTAAAGATTTCCAGCTAATAAGTCAACTGGTTAGAAAACTGTCTATTTCAATATAAATGGCTAGATAGAACAGTGGCAAAAATCAACAGATTTGCTAGTTAATCTTGAATTCGAAGTAGGTATTTAAGAAAAAAAAAATGACTGGGAACCAGATATGGCTAGAGATCAGGAATTTCTTTAATTCAAAAACCACACCAAACTGGAAAAGTCAATAAAGAGGATCAAAAGGGGGAAAAAAGTGTTTCCTAACAAACCTAGTAATCATAGTCCAGTGGGAGAATGACAATACACTTGTGTTCATAGTTGAAAGAAAGGTTGAAGAATTCTATTAAGATACAACAAAAGGAAAAAGGAAAATTGCAGTGAAGGGTCCATCAAAGGCTCTTGTGAGCTTCTGAAAAGCTCAATGATAAAAAGAAACCTGTACTAGAAATTTTGAGGAAGGTGGAACCAAAAGGTATAAGCGGTTAAGTTAAAGCTTTCAAGGATTATACTACACACACACACACACACACACACACACACACAGTAGCCTCAACTTCTTTGTGCAATGTTTTTCAACAGAGTGGAAAAAGAATACAAAAATTGGTCAACAGCAGCTCCACTCCTGGGAATACACCCTAGAGAAGAAACTCGTGCTCATGTGCATCAGAAGACAGGTGCAAGAATGTTCATAGCATCATTGTTTATACTAGCAGAAAGCAATAGTATCCAAGTGTCCAGAGACAGTAGACAGGAAAATATACTCCTGTATATCATTCTATGGAATAATGTATAGAATTTCATACGAAAATGAAAATGAAACTAGAGCTGTACCCTGCAAAATTAAGCTTAGAATTATGAGTATAAAAAGCAAGGTGTAGAAGGTACAGTGTAGTACCATTTTTACAAAGTTCTAAAACAAAGACGAACAACTTTATTTAGGGACGCATAAAACTGCTTTAAAACAAAAAGAGAAAATGATAAACACAAAGTTCTGGCAGTACCTACATCTAGGTTGAAAACAAAGGGATTGTCAGGTGAAGAAAACAGGTAGATTCAATAGTAGTAATTTATATTAAGTTGGATGATGAATTCACAGGCATTTATTTTATTTTTATGCCTTATAACATTTATGTATCAAATATGACATAATAAACACATATTTAAAT
This sequence comes from Ursus arctos, assembly GCF_023065955.2. Classification (NCBI taxonomy): domain Eukaryota; kingdom Metazoa; phylum Chordata; class Mammalia; order Carnivora; family Ursidae; genus Ursus; species Ursus arctos. The sequence goes on from NW_026622908.1 coordinate 6,872,347, forward strand.
TTGCCACTTCCTTTTATATTCACTTTTTCTTTGCATTTTGCATATATAAGAAGAAGATATGACTAAAAACCACTCTTCCTATTACTTTTTAGAATCCCAGCATAAATCCTGAAGAAGCAGATCTAATAAATTTTCAATGGGAAATGCTAATACCCTCAAACTCTACAGGTTCAAAAATCATAGAAAAATATGACTTATTTCATCAAACCATCAGAAAGTTGCATCCACTTTCTAAGCAACAAAATGCCAGGACAGCACCTTCTTGCTTCCCAGGTGAAGAAGAAAAAATCAAAAGCAATTGCTTGCATCTGTTCTTAACGTTCTTAGAGCTTTAAGAAAAGAATGTTTAAATCTGAAGAAAGAGAAATGAGCCAAGAAATTTGAAGTATCTTTTCAAGGCAGAGACACGCAAAATGAAGTTAAGAAAAAGATTCCACCAACTAGCACATTGCCGACACCGTAAGTGGGAGTTGTAAAACAACAGCAAATTGAAATAGCCAAGATTCGTCCAGAATGTCTGCGGCTCACAGGATGCAGGCTGATTACATTGTTTATAAAGTTATATAAGAGGATGTCCAGTTTCCAAAGATTAGAAAGCAAATATACTTCACATAAAAACATACCAAATATAATTCTTTTCATAATTCAAAAACCAGTAGTTCTAGCTCATTTAAATCCCTAATTGTACAATACTTTCAGAAAATACGTTATTTAAAGTATCTGGTACTAGATACGTATTTACTATGAATATACAAATTCTTTAAAACGGGAGCAAGGACAAAAATATCATAGGGAGGAAAGATGTAGTATTTTAAAAAGAAAAAATAAATTGAAGTTACATCAGCATTGCTCTGAATACCTGATTACTTCTTCACTTAGGGTATGAGTGATCTCGGGGAACTTCAGCATTTAAATGACTTGAAATTTCCAACTTATTTGAAAAAATAATTCCGGGGCATTGGTAATGAATATTTAATGTGTTTCTTATGCAAAAATCCAAAACCTTTCCAATTTTTCCCATGAATGAGAAATATAAAGAAGGGTTTGGATCTCAAATATTCTAAATGCTTCACCAATATAACCTTCAATCACAACAGTGGCAAACCTAATATCCATAAATTCTGCCTTAAAAAAATTCTTTTGATGCTCTAGCATGGTAGTAATGTTAATTTTTTTTTTTTTAGCATGGGTTTTTAATAGATTTTTTTTTCCCCTCTAATAGGAACACATTGCTCTTAACTGGATACTATCTGAAAACCTCATCCAAGGCTTTACCAACCTCTCTCACTGACAACATCATATTCCACATATTTCTCAGCAGGGAAGATTGGCTTCCAGGGGGGAAACTTTAGTATCAGCTTTTCCAAAAAGCCTGAAAGGAGAGTTAAACTGAATTGCTCTTCCAGAAAACAGGAACATCATTGCTGCCAAATGTTAAATCCCCTAACGCCATGGGACATTTCCTATGATTCTGTCTGTGGCGAAAGATGAGATTCCTGTAATATTTCCCTTAAAAAATGTTTCTTCAAATAATAACAGTAATGGCAACTATAATAGCAACAGTAATAATAATTATAATTATAGAAGCTGTGTGTTTTATATATTTAATATGTGAAATCCTCACGCAACCCTGCAAAGTAGGTATCATTCACCCAAATTTACCGGTGAGGGGAAGCACAAAAGAATTAAGTAATTTGTTCAAGGTTATACAGCTAGAAAATACTGTTGGCTACCTCTATTGAGCACTTACTACATGCTGGTAATGCTCTAAATGCTTTAGTTGCATTAACTAAATCTTGATCCTTATACTAGCACCATAATTATGTGTAATTTTTGATTGAGAAAACTGAGGCACAGAGAGGTGCCCTATGTCACCCACATGGCAAATGCTGAACTGAGTTTCAAACACACGCAGTCTAGCTCCAGAGCCCACATTCTTAATCGGGAGGCTGTACTGCCCCTCCAAATGATTGAATTTATGGTCAAACACAAATCTAGCTCGCTCAGAAACATGACTTTCAAAACTGAGTTTCCCCATCGTTTAAACTATACCACATTCCTCCTTTACTACAGCACAAGTTATCAGATAAGCAATATATACCAACATATATGCTAACTAAATATAATTCGGTAAAAAATATATGTAAAAATCCAAATTATTGTTTAGAGATGTGAATAATGATAATAATCTGTCAGATATACACATAAACACGTGTTCATTCTTGTGCAGGGTAACAGCTGCATAATCCATTGGAAAGCCTATCCCACCAGGAATCCAAAGCTCAAATGCTCCTGCCCTTTCTCCACATACACAGTCAAATGAAACCACATACTTTCATTATCATGATAACTTGTGGCACACAATTCCACGGGGCAAATATTCTAATTTCTGTCCAACATATATCCTATATAACTGTACCTAAACCCTGCATACTTTCCATTAAGTTTATGGCCTCTCTCAGAGTTCACTAGTTCAAATATTTCTAACTACAAGTTTATCGCTCCCTTTTGATCACAATAATTATTACTTAAAGAATATCTTTTAAAAGAGCCAAAAAGTGAGAAAGAAGGGTTTATTTTATCAGAGAGTTGAAGTTTATATCATTGTATCCCTTTCTCTGCAAGCTCTCATGCCTCCAGAACCTGACCCAAAAGCAGTTCACTCAGCCTAAGATCATATACTTAGTAGTATGATACACAAGACATGATAGTGGCTGAAGCACTATTATTAAAGAGAGATTAAAACAGCTGTACATTATGCTGAAGCACTCACTCTTCCCTTTACAAACAGACGGTCCTGGATTACAAGCAGCACTTGACCATTTAAATCACGACAACAACCAGATTTAACCAGCTGGGCCATATTCTCCTAGGCAATGCCTGTTGACCTCCTCAGTCGCAGCTGCTCAAATGAAATTCTCATTAGACAACTTATTTTCAGAAGCCAAAGGACTCTCTGATTAAATATATGTATTTAGATATAGAAGTCCTTTTTAAAGTATTCATTTTCTGACAACTGTCGCTTATGTTAGAGCCCAGCTACATTGGCAACAAGATGGGTGATACAAGGATAACTAAAATTCATCATTTAATCACAGCTGAAGGATTTTTATCTTGGAAGCATTTTAACCTGAACCTATAATCAGTCTTTCTGCATAGTCTACCCACCAATATCAACAGTACTTTAAAAGGTAGATTCTGATATTCATTCTATCCACCTATCCATGCACCTCTCTCTCCCTCTCTCTCTTATCTATCTGCCTGTCTACCTATGACCAAAAAATCAAGGTTAAATTTTCAACAAAACAGAAACCTTGTCTATTTTCCCACAAATCTCACTTTCAGAGGAGGCACTTCAGACAGAACACCTTTGTTCATCAGTGTTTCGGCAATGCAGTCAAATCACTGCTCTGAAGAAGACATTTCTTGAGGGATGGGAGATAAAACATTGGACAATTATTTGGCTGATGAAAGGATCTGCCTGTAAGAGAATAAATTCCCTAATGCTATCTGGAGAGTTTTTGTTTTATCATGTAGATATTGTTTTAAAATAGACCATAATAAATAAACTTTTTATAGATCAGTTCCTGTATATGAGGGGAAGTGAGGGGGAAGGTATTTAGTATGATAGAGTCAAAACATTCTCCAGGACAAGAATGACTCAGGAAAAGTCATTTATTATGTCAATCACAAAGGCTTGTCATTCATGAGGTATGGTCTTCCAACCAGGAAATAGAGGTGAGAGAGAGGCGAGTAATGCATTTGAAAGCTCTTATATGTCCCATGGGATAACAGCTGTCCCACATGAGGAAAGGGACCTGGGGCTTTAAAGGGTCAAAGCCAAGCAAATATTGGTGAAGCTATTATACCTCCTTAGACCTGAAATATAGTTTTATAGAGTCAGAAATCCCATTATACTGTTCTGTAGTATTGCTCTGAGCAGATAATGAAAATTAGGAATCAAACTCAAAATAGAAAGTAGAAATCTTCATGTTCCTCTACTTTTTGTTTTATTAATTGTATTACCACCCTCCCACTCACCCAAAGCTTAAAAACTCTGAGTTACATTTGAACCACTCCTCTTCCCTGGTCTCCTCACTTAAATGTCAACTCCTAACAATTCTATCTCCTAATATCTTTTCCATATGCACCCCTTCCTCCTTTCTCATTTCTCCCGCCTTAGTTCAGACCCTTGTTATCTCTAGCCTGAAAAACTTCCTCAGTGTCTCTCGTGCTCCCATACATCCTACACGGTGCGGCCAGATGAACTTCCGGGAGGATAGCTCTAAATCCATCACCATGTTGTTCTAAAAAATAGTCAATGGTTCTTCCATGGCCTTCATTCTAAGTGCAAACTCCTTAGCCAAGAATTAAAGGGCCTCAGTGATCTGAACCCAACCTACCTTTTCAGTCTTATATCCTATATGCATCTTCACATACTTTAAATTAGAACATGAACTGTTGGGTATTTTAAAGGTCTCTGCCTGTTCCTTCTGCCTGAAATGTCCCTCCCCTCCATCTCTGCCTATCCAAATCCTTCATTCTCCAAGACCAGTTAAGACCCATTTCCCTTTAGAATCTTTCCATGGCTTCCTAGGCCAGTGCAATCTATCCTGTCAACTCCTATATTAGGCATTGAATTAGTTCATTTTGTACATATCCTATACCTCTTACAAGAATATGAACTCTTTAGAGACTATTGTTTAATTCATTATGGGTGCCCCATATTATGTAGCATAGGGGTTCTTAGCCTTGGGTCCATAGACCCCAAGAGTCCATCTACAGGATTCAGGGGACCTTGGATGGTGACCCTGGATGGAAAAATTCTTTTTCACTAACCTCTAATTGAAAATTTGGACTTCCTTAAATTGTGGATGCAGGAAACAAACTATAAAATATTCATAGTATCTGTGATGCTGTAACCAAAAGAATTATAGTATATTTTTATATCACATTGTACTGGTTAGTGATATCTCAAAATACTTTTTATGTTTATCATTACTTTAAAATTTAATGTTTTGAGTCCCTTTATTAGATCTTGTTGTTTAATGCATTAGTAAAGTAACACGTTCTACCATACCACAAAATTTTAGAATTATTTAATATTTTAATATAATTCATTTTCTTTGTAATTCTATGGATTTTACTTTGTGCATTTAAACTAAGAAATAACCTGTAGGCTTCAACGACTACCAAGGAAATCCACAGCCAAAAAAACCAAAAACCAAAAACCAAAAAACGGTAAGAATCCCTCAGTTCTACTACCACCTTTAAAAATAAAAAGAAAATTTGTAGAAAAATAATCAAGATACTATGTAGTTCTTGATTAAGGCTATAAAAATACATATATGATGAGCTATGAAATACTGTATAAGCAAATTGTTCATAAAAATTCATATTTTGGCATTAGAAAAAGACCAATCTTCTGTCCCCGAGCCCTATTAAAATGGCAATTAAGATTGCCACATACCTCCAAGGACATTTTATTATTTTCCAAAGAAGATTATTCCATACATGGACAGGTACAACTGTTAGATAGTTAATCTTGTTATAAATGATAAGCTGGTTCCTTGAAACTTCTTGTCACTGGTCTTCATTCAATCCCTTTGGAACTACATAGAATAAACCCAGTCCTTCCCCCACATGACTTTACTCTTTAAAGACAACCATGATGTCATCCTTCATCTATTTTCTCTGGGATTAATATTACTAGTCCCTTCAACCATTCCTCTTATTATATAATTGTATGTCTGTTATCATGTCAACTGTTCTCCTCTGAGAATATCCCAATGTTTTTTAGTCCCACCTAAAGGTAATTCTCAACTCAACACCATAATTCAGGTGCATTGTATTGACCAGGGAGTTCAATGGGACTACCACCTTTTGAATGCTACATACCGTAATTCTAGTAACGCTGGCTGAGACAGCACTATCAAATTTTTGGCAATATTCATCATGCTGACTCCAGCGTACTTTCCTAAAACTCATAAGCTTATTTTTTTTTTAATTCATGTGTCTGCTAGTTGAATTTCCTTCAGTAATTATTTGTGCAGCTAGGAGTCTTTGTCACAATCTCTGGACTTTACAATAAGATCTATTAAATTTTTTCTTGATGGGTTAGTTTTAAGTTCATATTTTTGGTTTGTCAAAACCTTTTGAGTTTTGTTTCTTTCATACATTTCATTCAGTGTTCCTTCCAGATTTGTAGAATCTGTAAGTTTGATGAGTATACTTTTATCACTTCATATTTATACTTAATATATATACATTAATACACACTAAAAAAGTGCCTGAAATTCTGATGCCTAATATATATATATATATATACTATAGAAAACGAAGTTCAGTAAAGTACATAAAAACATTATTTGATAGTAGGAATTTAGTGATAAAGTACTCTTAAATGAGAGGTCTCATCTTGCAAGTGCCTCTCTTGTATCAAATCTTTAACACACAGTAATAAAGAGGAAGAACAGAAAACTAACCATGACTTGCAAGAGAAAGATTATTTTAAATTTCCTAGGAGTTCACACTGGGAAAAAAAAATCATCACAAATCAGTTTCTTCATTTTTACATTAAGGAGCTCTCTAAAGAATTCTGAAAACTACTTTCTTATAGGACTAAACCATCTTTTTGGTAAATCATAATTAAAATAATCTAGCAATTTCATTTATTCAGAGATTATTGATCAGACAGCTTCATTTATTCTAGAACATAGCCAAGTAGGGGAAAATAAAGTGTCTGAACAGCCAGAAGTCCATGAACTAAAGATCATGTATATTACCCAGAGTCTCTCAGCAACTCACCCAGACATACATGTTTATATTTTACTTATGGTCCTGAGGTTGTGATCATCTATTTTCATAATTTACAAATGAAAAAAGAAACAAATTAGAAATTATTCACAACAACGCAAAAAGTAACAGCCTGCAATCTGATATTGAAGGAACAAAACCCAACATACACACAGACACACAAACACAGACACACACACACACACATGCATGCACCAAAAGATACCTATATCAAACAGACACAAGAACTCAAAAGTATCATAATTGCAGAGAAATAACCATAAAGCCAAATAGTCCTAATTATCTCAATGATCTCTGGGGGCATCATTACATTATAGCCTGATAAAATAATTGACATTTATAATATGATAATCATCACAATACCCCAAATGTATGTAGTTTACTGCTCATCAGAGACTTCTATATTCATTATTATAGTTAATTCTCAAAATGTTTGAGTTACCAAGTCAAGTATTAGTACCACACCAAATTGTAAATTTTATGGCTCGGGGAAACTGAAGAACTTATCCAGGGTCACATAAGTATTAGATAGGTATTGGAGTTGATAGTCTACTGCACCATGACCCTGAATCATCAAAAAATATTTACATTTTTGTGCCATCTCATCTGGTTGGTAAGTCAGGGACGTGTGTGATACATTTTAGAAACTTCCTTTTGTGCTGATGTGATGGACACATCCACAAAAATTAATTTGAAATTTTTAAACTTTTAAGCCCTTATAGGAATAAAATTAAGTTACATGAAAATCCCCTTATATCCCCATTTCTCTACAGTGCTACAGAACTCTAAATTTAACTTACAGTGTTAGCAATAAATCCAGAACCATTAACTACCCTACATTTCAAAGTCTAAAATCTGCACATAAAGAACATACATAGTACAGCAACCACTTAGACTTGATTTATTTAATTTAAAAATATTATTAGAGTCTTCTATCATGTTTTTTAGGACCTAGGTGAACCTAAGTGAACCTATGTACATCTCTTGAGAGAGTAGATGTGGGATGAGGCAATAGATGTCATGCGTTTTAGCACTTCCCTCTTGAGCATTTAGGTTTGACAAATTAGAAACCTCAACTCTCAATTCTACAACATTTGGAGGTGAAAGGATAATATTTATAAATTTGTAATATTTTCTTTGGTTTCTTTTTTTTATAAATTTGTAATATTTACTTAAAAAATAAGGAGAAATAAATTAGTTTTGTTTTTATTTTTTGTTTGTTTTTCTTTTCTTTTTAAACAGTTGATCTTTTCATAATAAAACACTATCCATCAAAAGGAAATAAGGGAGAAAAAATGAAAAATAAAGTTGCAGCTGCAAAAGTTCCCATAGTACACCTTTTTCCAGGGTAAAGCTTGCAGTCCATTTGATTTGTTATCATAAGAACAAATTAAAATGCACAAAGTTTTAGAAAAATGGAGCTATCTGCTTAATACTCTCAATGGATCACAATCTGCATCACCATGGTAACCTCTGAATAACTTTTTCCTGGCTAGTGCCAATTATGCACTGCTTTGGCCCTTGAAATCCCACTCAGTTTTTTTAAAGGCCTGGAATCTTTGAAAGAATAAAGCCCAATAGTTAAGTCCACACATACCCTCTTGTTCAGTCCGAGTCATTTCCTCAAGCTTCTTCTGTTTCAGTGTGTCCACCACATCGGCAAGGCTCCCTTTGCGGCGTTCTGGGGTTCCAAAAGTAACACTGGTCATTATCTCGCGGTCCCGACTCCCTTCGTCAGGCTTATGTGGTGAGGTAGAGGTATTTCGGAAGGAATACAGGGAACATAACTTATTATTCTCCGACTCCTAGAAAAACAAAATAAAATAAAACCATTAGAACATTTGTTTCTTTGCATACCGTTGGAGAAAAATCCCAAACTCAGAATAACAGCACATGAGGCTTAGATGGACAAAAAATATTAACCATCTCTCCTTTAAAAATACTAAACATAAAAGAAGCAATTATCAAAAGAACTCCCCTGAAATTGATGATTAAAACTATTTTTTTTAAATTAGAAACCAACCTAATTGTTTCAAACCCTTAATTTTAAAATGGACACTTTGACTCCTTATTCATTTACACCCTTCATTTAAAATACTTTGGATTCAATTATTAATTATTAAGATTGGCAAAGTTTTTCTTTTAATTGGCACTTTTGTTAAATGCTCTTCCACAACCTAAAAAATAAGTATATCACAATAACATTATCCTTGAATTTAGAAACAATAGTGAAATTAGCTTCATTATCCAATGTTAATTATTCAACAGAAAATATATAAAATATCTAAATCAGTGCCAGAAAGTTAGCCACTCGGAACAATTTTGTGTGCTGGCGTTTGAGGAGAATCATTTTTCCTAGCCATACACCTTTCAAAGTTACAAAAACCTCTTTCTATTCTTTAACATTTACACTTTAGCGCATAGTCACACACATTTGAAAGTGGTTTGTTTTTACATTTTTATGTTTGTTTGTTTGTTTTTAAAAGGACAAGTCTGTTACAGAAACATTTGCACAAGAATTACTTCACAATACAGAGAAGATAGCTAACAGGTAAGAGGGTTAGATCCATCTGTAAGGAAAAAAATGCAAAACTGAGATTGAAAATAATTAACACCTAAGAGTTTATAGGAAGAAAATGTTTTTACATCTCTCTAAATCAGAACTGAGGGTTGGAAGCAACTGTTATTTAGCTACAGCCCATCAGTAATCTTATATTCACCTCATCTGTCTGGGCATAGGTATTCTCTAGCCCAATAAAACATGGTATGAAATAAATAAAGCATCTAGCCTTTGTGATTCTCATCAGAAGCATGAACATCTTAACTGCTCCTATATCTCTCTCCCCCTTCACAAAGAAGCCCAGCAAGCTTCAAGAAGTAGAGGAAGAAACAGGAGGTAAAAGTTACAGTAATAACTGGTGGGAAATGGGGAGAAAAAAATGTAGCCTAGACAAGTATAGGTTTTGAGATAACTGTACCCGATAAATGCTAGGTTATTAGTATTTTTGTCATTGTAGAAGGTTAAATAAAACTTATTTTCAGGGCTCCTGGGAGCATATTATGAGATAACATTTGTAAAGCAACTAGGCACAGGACTGAGTTCTTAGGAGGTGGTATTTAATAACCAGTGGGCACCATTATTCTGATGGAAGGAGCAGATCTAAGGATGGAACCAAGGTGGCTCTTTCCCTCTGGACCTAAGGAATTGTTTAGTAAAAAATGTCATGACTCTTAGAGTAAATTGAATACTGTGAAGCATGAGTATGTACTAAAAACCACTGAATTGTATACATTAAATGGGTAAATCATGTGGTATGTGTACTATATCTCAATAAAGCTGTTAAAAAAATATAGTAAGCCAAATCAGTCTTTTTTTTAATTCCCAGTACTAGCACAATGCCTAGCACAGAACAGATGCTCATTGCATTTGTACTGAAATAAATTGAAAAGGCTAAAATAAACTGAGTAGGGCAGGAAAGAGAGCTCCTCTTTACCTTGCTCCTAGATCTTTTCTTTCCCCAGGAAAGATATTGTATTTCATTTAATGTTTACAATAGCTCTATTGAGTAATGCAGAGGAATCCCTTCTCTTAGATACCAGTCATGGTTAGTAGGTGACTTCTTCAGATGGTCAGTTCATTCTCTGCTTTGTGCAAATGAAAACTCAGAAATGGGGGCGCCTGGGTGCCTCAGTCAGTTAAGCATCTGCCTTCCACTCAAGTCAAGATCTCAGCCCCACATTGGGCTCCCTACTCAGCAGGGAGTCTGCTTCTCCCTCTCCCTCTGCCCTTTCTCCCTGTTCATGCTCTCTCTTTCTCTCTCACTGTCTCTCTTTCAAATGAATAAATAAATAATCTTTAAAAAAAAATAAGGAAAGAAAGAAAACTCAGAAATGTGTTTTCCAAAGCCATTTTTCTCTCTTAGTAATGTCCCTATCAGAAATCTGACCTAGACTTTTTTGAACCAGTATCACCATTGGATCAATTATGCTTCCATCACTTTCATTTCAAGTGCAAACTAGTCTCGCATCATAGCCTATAAAACAAAAACAGAAACAAAAACAAAACTCTGACTCAACCTAAGAGATTAAAAACCAAGTCAAAACAACAGTCATGTGGAGGTGGGTTACCTACAAATGAGCCACCATTGATCATAATATAAAGGGCTTTCCCATCATTCCTAAATTGAAATTGAAAGACATTAGGAATGGCTCTCCTGCCTGAGGAACAACTTTAAGTTGTCGTCAGAGCATTTAGGCTTCATACAGTACCATTTTTTTCTGTCAGGTCTAATTTTAAACAGTTTTATTTACTCACTGTCATTTGTGATATAGACTGCTTTCTTTGTTTTTTTTTTAACCTGTGAGAATGTAGCCACCGCCATCCTACACCACAGACAATCACCATGGGTTTCCACACCAATGACCCACACTGTCCTTAGCCCCATAATCTGTGCAAAGTGGATCAACACTTCCAAGAAGCAGAGAGCAAGAAGCTAAAAAGTCATGATTTTTCTAAAAAAGTGACAAGAACTACTTTCAATATGTCACCAGGCACCAACACAGGCAGTGGATAAAACCATCAATGGCATAAGTCATATGAGTCATCTTATACCATTCTTAGGAAAAAGGGAAAGGTGCAAATTTTACCATTTCTGGCCCTCACTTTTTAACCTTCTAAAACTTAACGAATAATGGCCTCTCATAAATGGAGGCCTATAGGCAATTCATCTGTGTAAAGAGGTATTTAAGTCCAAACACTTAAAACGAAGAGAGTGCCATTAGATAAAAGGCAATAATACCAAACTAGAAAAAGAAACTTGACAAAGGATCTTTAGGGTTTTTTTTAAGGAGCTAGGCAATTTTTAAGTAAGTTTACTTGAAGGGAAAAAAAGCTCAACTCTTATGTAATTTCCTAAAAATGAAACAGGTCCTATGAAATATCAGTTTGAGGGAAGATGCCCAGTGATGATATCTGTCGTGTCGTGATGTATGTCACTGCAGCACAGCTGTGGAGAGATTTGAGAAAGTATTTCCCTAAAGCGATGGTTCTCAAACTTCAATGTTTAGAATTCCTTAGCAAATATGCTAAAATGCAGATTCCCTCACCTCCCTCTAGACCCCCCAAGGGTGGGGCACAGGAATATGAAGTTTGATAAACATGCCAAGTGATTCCGATGTATAGGTGCTTTCATTCGGATGCCTCCCACTTTAAAAAACACTGATCCCTGTGAAAGCAAGGAAATAAATGCTTTGCCTGAATGTTACAATATGGATGCAATTATGAAAATTTTTAAGAAGACTGGTTAGTTTTAATTTTAAAAAAATAACATAAAGGAGATTACTTCTCTTCTTTTGTTCTTTCTTGTGAAGACAACCACTGGATAACATGACTGAACAAATGAACATCACAACAAGCAGAGCATATGGGGACTGAGTTAGCATTAGTTCATTCAAAGGCAATTTACTATAAATTTGTTTTCTCTCAACCCCAACTTCGGTGGCACCACCAAACCTAACAGTGAAGATAATTTTTGAAATATTATTTAAAAGGATCCCAATCCCAGTATAAGAACTAAAGCAACATTGATTCAGATTATCCAAAGAGCTTTTTGCTGGAAATCAAATATGATATGCATGTGCCTGAAAAAGCACATAGTAGTACATAAAAATAGTCATTAGGCAAAGTTTCTAGAAAACAAGCAATTTTCACAAATTAAAAATATTTAATTAAGATGTTTCCATGTCTGAAGGGGATAGAAAGGTAAATATTAAAATAAAACATATGTGAGGTGATGGATGTCAACTAAATTTGTTGTGGTAATCATTTCACAATACATACATGTGTTAAATAATTATGTTCTACACTTTAATACAACATTATTTGTCAATTATATCTCAATAAAACTGGAAAAACATTTTAAAATAAATATTGCCCAGATTTTTCAGAGGTTGTTATTCAAAATAGATTGCTCAGCAGTGGCAATAGAAAGACGTTAGACTTAAATAGCCTTCTCATGGTACTGTGAATATATCAAACACACGCAAATTTTTGAGCTTTTGTGCTTCATGTTCCCTCCCTCTAGAATGTCCTACATTCTCTTTGACTATTAACTCAAACCACTCCTCAAAGCTCAGATCAAATTCATCCTTGAAGTCCTGCCTGACTATACTGGACCTCACTAGCCTCCTACCCCCTGAACTACACATGGAAGCACTTAATCAGAACCACGCAACTTAGCATTTAATAATATACTAGAATAAATTATTCATTACTATTTTGCATGTATTAATCATATATGCAACTAAATTTTAACACTTGAAGGATTGGGGCCATGTCTCATGCTTCTTCTCTATAACCCCAGAGCACCCAACAAAATGTTAAGTACATCATCAGCTGCTGAACTTGAAACAACTATTTACCAAATATGTCAGAAATAATTTTAAAAGTAAGGCTAAGAGTAAAGATTTGTTCTAACAGTGACAGGATTGCTTATTTAAGCAAAGTATTGAGAACCGAAATATTAAAAAAATAAAGGATTCATTTAATAGAAGATGATATAGCTACACAATGGAATACCACACAGCCATTAAAAACAATATTACATATGTTGACGACAGAGTTGTTTATAATGATGCACAATTAGAGGCAACTTACATGTCCAGTTTTAGGGATCATTCTGAGGGCATTAGGGTTTCATCCAGAGGGTAGAATAATTTGAAATTATTGAAAATCATATTTTTCAGAAAATGTAGTGATGTGGGAATATTCATAATGTATTGTTGGTAAAAAGTGTGTTAGTGAGAAATATCAATATATATTTTTTTTAGAAAAAATTATGTACAGAAGGAAAGACAACAGAATGTCCAACAAAACATTATTGGTCCTCTGAGTGTTGGGATAATAGGTATTTTCAATTTTCTTTTTTGAAGTTATCCATATTTTGCAACTGTTCTATTAAAAATAAATATTATGGTCAAGTTTGAATATGAATACCAAAAAGATGTTATAGAAATAATTCATTTACAAAGACATATGTATTAAATGGGAAAAAGGATATATTGTATCATTTAGTACATGAATTCAATTTCGTTGCATGTGTGCATAAGAGTAAATATGGCTACAGAACAAACAAAAAACTGGGAAGATATACACCAAAATATTTAGAGTGATTTCTAAATGGTGATGAGATTATTGATAATTTTTATTTCCTTTTGCTTTATGTGTTTTCTAATTTATCATTGATGAACACATTGTTTATGTAATAAAGAAAAACAAAAATAGTTTTATAAAAAGATGCTCAAAGGAAATATAAAATAAAATTTAAGAGAAAAAAAATTGGCCCTCTTGAAGATGTCTAGAAAATTAGTGTATTATAATCTCCCTGTATTGAACCCAGAAAAAATAACCAAGCTTTCTTTCCTTGGCATTTCTGCAGGAGAGGGCTCTCAAATAACATTTTCTAATAAATTTAATTATTTAAAAAGGAATCCTTGCATCAGCTGAAATCTAGATCCTTATCATTATCACCCACTATTTTCCATTTGTCCTCAAAAGATACACAAAATCAATCTATTTCCTCTTCTGTGTTAGAGTTATTCAAATATCTGAAGGGAGGGGTTGAATTAATAGTTCTTTTCTAGGGGACACTCCTCCAGTTTCTACACCTATTTCCCATTTGACATGGTTTCCTGACCCTTCGTCTTTCTCCTCTGATTCACTCCAGTTTCTAGATATTGTTCTTAAGATGTGTTGCCAAGAACTGAATACCAAAGTTCTGTATCTTCGTTTGCAGCAAGAACTAAAGTAACAGTCAGAAGGTTATGCAGCTTCCCTCATGTCACACAAGTAGAAGTGGCAGAACTAGTTTAAAATCCAAATGTAGGTTTTCTGACTCCACAGGGCTATAATAAAATCACTCTCAACAGTAAAAGATGCCAAAATTCCAGTAACACCTACCTCCTTAATCTGTTTGTTACCTTGCATTGGCAGAGAGGAACTTTACCTACTTTGAGACAGAAATTCCACTTTGTTATTAACCCTAATCTAAGAGTTACCCAGAAGAACCTTGTATTGGTTATCTCTTGTTTAAATATTATACTATAAATATCTTGTATAATCATTTATAGTGAATCAGGAATTTGGGAGAATCTGGTCTGCGTGGTTCTGTCTCAAGGTCTCCTGTGAGGTTGCCAGTAAGTCAGTGGCTAAGGTTGGAGTCATATCAAAGGCTTGTTTATTCACAAATGTGAACACTTCAAGAGTCTGGAGCTGGAAACCGGGGTTTCTTGGACATCTTCTCTCTCTATGTGATCTCTTCACATGATCTTTTCTCTCCAGGATTTTAGCTTCAGACTAGTTGGACTTCTTACATGGTAGTTCAGGTCTCCAAAGGTACATGGCCCCAGGAAGAGCCAAATGAAAGCTATATCACTATTTCTAACCTAGTCTGGGGAGTCATGCCATGTAACTGTAAGCACAATCTATTCAATAGTAAGTCACCAAGGCTTGTACATTGTCAAGAGGGTGGGACTTAGACCCTGCCTTTCTACAGGGTGGAGCTATAACTATATCCTCAAATAGTTGCTGTAAGAAATGAATAATATATAAAGCACCTAGGACAGTGTCTATCACCTAAGTTACTCAACATACGGTAACTACTCATTATTAAATTTCAAACATCCTTTGTCCAATTGTCTTGTGTTTCAGTTTTTAATTCTGAAAATCCAGTCATGATGACCACTGACGCTATTTTTAGGTTTTTATTTATTCTCATTCATCTAAGTGTAATAATAAATACTAAATGACACTACTCTCTTCAATATCAATGCTCAAAAATCACCTCCTTTATAAAGTCATCCCAAACTAATTCCATCAAGATCTGACCCCTCACAAAACCCCAGTAGCCTTAGCATTTGTAACTAGCTTTTTCTGGGATACTTACCATCAATTCCCACTTAACCTAACCGCATATGGATTATCTCCACTCTGTCCCGGAGCAGCTACAGTCTACTACTGCTCTAATTTGCCCGGGTTGCCAACTGCACCTTGACCAGGAATATGAATGGGCAGTCATAACTGCAAGCAGAGGAGAGCTATAGGCTGGGGTTACAAAAGTCAGATAAGATGTCAGGAACTGACAAGCAGAGACCATAGGTCAGGAATGGAATCTTGCCCTACAAAACAGAGTTGAAACCCACATACAGGTGGAAGTCATTGCTGCTGGGAGAAATGACTGGGAAATGGCCTCTCTAAGCAGCTGCACGAATCAACTTCTCTACATGCTGACCAATGTAGCTATAGGGACAGAATATTACCCTCTCTTCCCCTTTCCTTCACCCATTAGCAAGGCTGAATTAAATGTGTTCACTCTTACTGCATTGCATGCTGTCATTTTGTTTTTGCTTTTGTTTTCCATTTTAGTTGTACTTCCGTTCCAATTACAGCTTTATCCTCACTCCAGGTAAGATTTATCGGGATACCAAATTATAGGTTTGTCCCTGATTTCTGACAGTTCCCAATCTACAGCAAGCTTCTGTTTCCTTAAACCCTATCCCAAATCACTCAAACAAAGGCCAAATCCTAAAAAATGTTCTTTTGAATACTCTCTGAGACATTCGATGGTTGTCTGTGGTGTGCGTTCTCCCTACTGTAATGTGTCATAAACCCAAGTTGCTCAACTACAAGTGTGTTCCTGGTAGTCTTTAACTGAAGGAAATTAATGGGATGTAATGTCTGTAAAGAAATTAAAAGCAATAATAAAACCAACTAAAAGTTGTTTTTGTTTGTTTTAAATGACTGTGTACTAGCAACTCCGCCATGTCCGTGATCAATCTTCTCTGACAGAATGGATGGCTCCACACACCTCCTTTTGTATGCACTGCATTTTATATATTTCAAATTTCTATTAAGCATTCAAGTTAAATCACACAAATTACATATATACATGTATTTTAACATATTATATTAAGTTATATTATATATAACTGCTAGACATTTTCTGATTCCCCACTTCAAACAACTCTTTTCTGATGAACCAAAAACTACCTGCCAACTGTGCTGTATAAGACGCATACTACCTCAGTATTATTGGGTGACTGACAGATAAAGCTTTACCTAATCTAGGTTCCAATAACTTCTTGCTAACAAAGGAAATCTAACCTTTTTAATATGCTGAAAACTAAATTGCTAACATTCATAGGTTCTTTCTCAGAGGAAAAAGTACGTTTTTCTCTAATATGACATATTTTAAGGAAAAGCATTGGTTTAAAGAAGCTTACATAAATGAAAATACTGAATTTGGTTCCAGTTAACAACAGATTATTCCTGATAAAAGTATCATTACTCTAATAGTAAAACAAAGTTTGATTCTTTTTCTCTTTTATTAAAACTGATACTTGGTAGAATATATTAGATTTATACAGCATTCTCAATCATGCCACTTTACACTATTATTATACTGTTCAATAACAATAAATTTACTCATGACATCAGAATATAAATTTATTACCAGTATCTGCTAAAGTGTCATGATTCTGGGGCACCTGGATGGCTCAGTCTTAATGGTTAAGCGTCTGCCTTCGGTTCAGATCATGATCACAGGAGCCTGGGATAGAGCCCTGAGTTGGGCTCCCAGCTTAGTGGGGTGTCTGCTTCTCCCTCTCCCTCTGCCTCTCCTCTCTGCTTGTGCTCTTTCTGTCTCTCTCTCAAATGAATAAATAAAATCTTTAAAAAAAAAATAAAGGGTCATGATTCCTAAAGTCTAAGAAATGAAAGCTATTGTTTTGATTATTTTGATTCAAAGAAAAAATTACAATAGTAAGTTTTTAAAATGTCTTCATCACCATATTTAATAAATGGAAGTAAAATACAGAAAAAATATTAAAGTCTCCAAACCTGTCAAGACAAACACATAGAAAAGCTTTGCCTCATCTATACACTATCAGCCTCACAAATAGAATCAAAATCTCAAGATTCAAAGGTCCTTAAAAATCCAATTGCTTAATCTCATCTGGTACTTGAATCCCTGTGCAAAAAAAGATGATATAATAGTTAATAAAATGCAGGCTCTCTGGGCCAGATTTTGTAGTTAAGTCACAGCTTTTCTACCCACCTCCCATATAACCCAGACAAGTTAACTAACTAACTTCTCAGAGATGAGAATATTTTATGACTTTTTGGTAATGGAATGGTAAGAAGACCTTTAAGGCAGGCAGGCCTGGTGGTGAATTTACCAACACTGGAACAACATTCTATCAAGGTCCAGCTATTAGCTGATTTGTGTGCCTACCAACTTTAGACAGTTAACTTTCATCTGGAAATTCATTAGTATTCGAACTACCATATGATACTCAACTTAAACAACACTACCAGGCTAGGTTGAATTGGGTAAGACAATTTTAACTTTGAAGCCAAGAAAGTTAAAAGTAGCAAGAGACTTGGTGATTACAGTTCAAATCTTTCATTTTTGAGATGAGGAAACTGAAGTCCAAAGATATAAAGTGACTTCCCTAAGGTCACACAGCAAATCAGTGACAGAGATAAACATAGGCCTTCTATGAGGCAACATCCTTTCCTCTACGTTTCCTCTAAATAACCACAGGGAAAACATTTCCACTAAATCAAGAATTTTTGTTTATTTGTTTGCTTTTTACAGTTTGAGGCATTGGGGAATAAGGGGTGTGATTATGCAGAAGTTGGAGAAGTATAATTGGACAAGTTCTTACAGAGCAACTTTCTATGCATGGAGAGTCTCAAATGATTCCACAGAGCTTTTCATACAAGATAACTACTTACTCTAGTGTCAAGTCTATTATCCTCATGCTCTCCTCCTTTGTAGTTGTTTTCTCTCCTTCCCCATTTGAGAGATACCAGTGCACTTATGAAAATAACTGTGTATTTTTTATATATAATCAGCAAAGCAGCTAGTATGCTTTAAATGAACTGAAGGCTATGGTGGATGCCTAAATTATATACACATCACTGGATCCAGGTATCAGTCAGCTTACCAGGAACCATTTTGCATAACTGTCATCCAAATGAGGAATAATGAAGAGCACTTTGAAATAGTGGACAAACCCAGACATCAGAACTATGAAGCAGAAGCGAAGGAGATGAAGTAAAAAACCTACCTAACCTGTACCAAAAACAGGTAAATAGCCTTGAAACTAGGACAGTCAAGTCACCAGGGACCTGTTGTAGGACACTAACTCAGAATGAACAGAGAAGAAGAGGGTTTGTAGTATGATACAAGTAGTCTGTTGAAATGTGATTTAATCCAGCTTCTGGAAAACCTGCCCCTAACTCAAGACCGAAACTGGGGTCATTGGAGGGGAAGGGGATCTACCATCATTCAAGGGTATCAGAGTGGCTTCAGAAAAAAATGGGATTTAAAACTTTTAGGAAAAAGGTAAGATAGTTGGGATTCACTAGGAAAAAGGTAGTAATTAAGCCCCCAGAAACAAATATCGGTATAATAACAAACTATGTCTTGGTTGTCTACCTAAAAATGAGACTGAGGTCACATTAAAAAGAGTTCAGAGTACGCACTTTCTATCTCACAAATCTTTTTTTTTTTGAGAGAGAGAGAGACAGCATACACCCACACAGTGGGGGGAGGAGGGGCAGAGGGAGAGGAAGAGAGAGAATCTCAAGCAGGCTCCTCGCCCAGAGCAGAGCCCGACAAGGGGCTCTGTTTCACAACCCTGAGATCATGACCTGAGCCAAAATCAAGAGTCGGACACTTAACAGACTGAGCCACCCAGGCGCCCCACAAATCTTAATTTTAAGAAGTACCCAAGCCCAATCGAGGCCTATCAAATCCATTTGTTAATAGAGACTCTACTCTAGTAACAGTGGCATGCTTCCACGGCCTTGTTTGCCCAGGGAGGAGTAACTAGAGAACCAACTGTTCTCTCTGTCATATATACTGAGCCCTCACAACTGCTCTGGAGACTCAAACACCTCCCCTCTTCACTGGATGTTGCCCAGTAAGGGTCGCAATTCAGAGAATTCTACCACAAAAGCCTTCAAATTTCCTTCTAATATGTCAAATACATGTAATGGCTTAACATGAAACTCTCTGTAATCCAGAAATTTTAAAATAACATCTCCAGCTCTCTGACTTAAGTTTTTTACAGATAGAACAGGTACAAAGAGACTAAAAATGATACCTCAGAGTCTGTGTTGCTAATACAGCGTGCATCTATCTATCTACCTATCTGTATCTCTCTATCTATCTTTTATATTTACATTTCCAGGAAAAGGGAAAGTAGGCACAAAAATGTCACTAATTTACCACAAGGCAGCAACGAGAAGTCTAATTCTGTCATCAGGTGTCCCCAATGTCTGAAAGCTGTGCATTGTCCTACCTGAAGGCAGCACACAACCCTGAATTGATGACTCAGTTACAATCCTAAAAGTGCATGCTTTTGCTCTTCTCGGTGTGGGGGGTGGGGAAGGTGGATGGGTAAGGTGGGAAGGTATGAATTTATATTTTTCTCCCTAACTTCCAAATACCTAAAAACTCAGATTCAAATTAATTCCTTGCTCTACTGATCATTCCTCATAGGTCCAAGAGAATGGCAGCCAAAAGGACAAGTAAATTCTAATCTTACTGTCAACTTCAAAAAGCTAAATAAATAAACCATAATCAACTTCATATACAAAATATATCAGTATAAGAACAAAACAAAAAAAAATGAGAGAGGTATCTTTGGTAGAAGCATACCATGAACAAAATAATTAATACAGCTGAAGGCCACACATTAACTCTGAATTCAGGAGCAAAAATTTACTCCAATTTGTTCATGGATTACATTAGCTTAATCCTGGCTAACATCGTCCTTATGTAAAAAGCTACTAATTTACCACTAGAGCTAACCAAAAAATTCCTAAATAACAGTAATTGCCAAAACAAAAAAGCTCATCTTTTGTGTCCCAAGATAAATGAATCTCTTCTATATACCACCATAATCTATCTATGCTTACATGAGGGCACATTTCTTCCCAGAAGTTTGACGAACTTGAGAATATTGTATTCTAGATACTCTCAGTACACCAGCAGTGAAAACAAATCAGAGTTAAATTATAATGAAAGCAAAAGTTTACAAAATAATTCTCAATCATTTTATTAAATAAGGTTTCCCATTTTCTAGTATGTTAATGAAATATAAAGAAGATAAATGAAATGCATAAATATTCATTTCTAATTTTTACCTGATTGTAAAATTTTATTAGCAAACGTTTGTAATTTATACTTTGGATTCGAGAATGTGGTTTACACAGAGATATATTATTGAACTCAATTTGCATCACCTAGAAAAATAATGCCTAGAGGTCATGGGAATGCACTAATACCAAAATAATACTTAAAAGGTTAATAGTATAAAAAATAAATGTCATCACACTGAAAGCTATATTAACAAAAGCAATAATGGCTTGAAGTTGTTCTTCTTTTAAAAGGTTACATTTCTCTTGGAAAGCAAGGAAAACTTCTTATTGCAGAGGACAATCAAACAGTAGGATAATTTGCATATCAAGATAATTAAGACACATTCATTAGATGTGTTCAAGAAAGATTGGATATGATCATGTAAGGAACAGAGTAGGTGCTTTCCTGCTTAATGCAGGTGGTTTGACTCAATAATCAAAGAGCCCTTTCAATGTCATCTCCGACTGACTCATTATGTTAAAGTTGCCTTTATGGAAAACAACCCTCTCCAAATTAGTGTAAGAAGGTAGAGCAGGAGGAGTGAAAACTACAATCCCAGCTTCCTCCTTCCAAAGCAAAATGCTCCCTGTCACAGGCACCACCATCTTATTGATGCTGATATAGAAGGACCTTCAGATTCATATCTCATTCTAATCATGAAAAGTTCAAATTAGTCACATAAAAGACTGCATGCTATATCATATATACATTGCTTTCTACATGTTGCTTCAAAGCCTTACAGGAATGTGTGGATTTCATTATTCCAGTTATCATATTTCATTATAGTGATGTACTCAGATCACCACTAAGTAAGAAGGAATTCTATATAAGAAAGTGTGTATTAATCAGAACCACCTATAGACTGTGGAGTTCTGCTTTAGTCAGAAAATTATTGGTCTTTAATCAGAAAATTATGAGATCAACTCCCATTGATTAATACCAATTTGACAAGAAGGCAATCTTAAAAAACAAAAATGTTCTGAAACCATTGAGAAAAAAAGCTACCTGGAACAGGCCTGGCTCAATCAAGCTGTTCTGCTAGACTATGTCATCCCAGGTTTTCTATTAATAATCAAATTTTATTTTAAATGATTATTGAAAAGGGACCTTTCGTAAGTGTTGGAAATACTACAGAACCCAAACAATACTTTGGTCATGAAGGAATATTTGCATGTGGATAGTAGACAGAAAAAAACAAACCACAGAAACAGCCCTGGCATCACTATGAGCTGTGCGTTAGCAGCATAGTGGTGAAAGAAGTGAAGACAAAATATTTATGAAGCATAAAGATATCACATGAAAATGAAGCAAATTAGGGGAATATTGGTTGAATCCCAGAAAAGATAATCCTTATGAACATGAAGGAATGCTGTAAATTGTAAGTGAATGCCAGTAATGGAGTTTGTTAAGAGATTCATGTGATAGTCAGTGCTCTGCAAACTCCAGTCACCGGCTCTTATACAGCCTGCAAGATTAAAATAAAAATAAACATGGCATATCTCGTCTCCTTGAAAACATTCTGTATATACAGTTTTATTACACTGAAAAAAAAAAAAGATACTTGGGCCTGATTTTCCTTGAACTGTCAAAATACAAAAGAAATGCAAAAAGTCGTTGCACAGATGTAGCAAAGTACTGGATTTTTATATTTTGGCAGGTGCTCAATATGCAGCCCACATAATCACATGTTAATGACTGGAGTGTGTTAATCAGCATGCATACCTGATTCTTTCTTGCCCAAGGGGGAAAAAAGCCAACTATTCCAGAGCATGTTAGTGTTTCTACTTCTGATAAAGATTTTGATAATATGCTAGGTAAGAAAACTTTTCCAAAAAGTATACTTAAAGGTATGTTATATCATTAAGGTTAATAATAAAATCATTCCAATTTCCATAAACATCAAGATATTTTCAAGTAGCATACCAGTAATCATTCTGTTTAATGTAAGGTACCCAGGTTTGGGAAACTTTTTTAAACATCGACATTTTTTTAATAGCAGGAAGGAAACAGTGCACATAACCAGGGTATGGAAATACCAAGATGATCAATGTGTTAACACTAGACAACAGTAGCTGTCTATTTCACTACCCACACCAGGCAATAAAATATGGTTTTACTTTTTGGTTCAAACTGTAAGTACATTCCTGTCATTAAATTTCTGAGAGGCTAAATACAGTTTCAATTTTACAGAAAATGGGAAATCTCCCACAAAGCTTCCTGGAGAATGTTATTTCATGACTCAGGGGATAAGGGCGGACATTTTTCACTTGCTACCAGAAGTATAGGTTTGAAATTTACTTAAATTGAATGACTTCCAAAATCCTAAAATGAGAGGAGTGGTAACTAAATTTTCTAGGAAGTCTAACCCTTGCTAGTTTATGGACTCTTTTCTGGTGCTTCCTGGACCAAGCAGGTACCAAAAAGATGCACAGAAAGCCTCCCTTAGGTGTTAAGACTATAAAATAGGTCCCTGCGAACTAGTGGGCTTCACTAAACTTCCTAAAACACGGTCTCAATAAAAGTGAGAAGATAAATTTCCTTTGGGTGCTACCTGCTATCTTAAATGACTGAACCTTACCAAAAACTGGCAACAACTCAAGTTTTTAAAATCTTTCAAAAGCTTACAAAACTAGAAATCTTCTAGAATTCTGTCACAACATAAATCATGGCTGAGAAGGATTAAATCCACACTCAAAATTCCTGGACTATGTTATCATGTAATGACAACAGCTCCAATCCCAGTCACAGTACAAAGTTCACACCAGAATTTTTATGACTCAAAGTGAACTACACAGAACGCTCCAGAGGTGATTAGCAACTTCTTTGGACTAAAAGCAAAAATGGCAGAAAGGAGAAATTGTTTGCAAGCAAGATAGCATTGTTCCTAATATTTATTAAATATCTCAACATGCTTATTACTGTTTTCTTTCAATTACACAAAGGTCATTATTGGCAGCTTTTATTTACAGTGAAAAACTATTTTTAAAACTTTTCTAAAAAATAAAATTCATTCAGGGGAATTTAAGTATGTCTCTAAAATAAGAAGCTCTGATATTCTGGGGCTCAAGGTCCAGTATGGTTATTTTTAATTATATTACTAATTAAAATCCAGATGCATATAATCCCATTTTGACTTAAATTATATATCAGTATAAGCATGAATGTAAGTTCAGAGATGTACATGTGTTTAGAAGATCTCACATAGAATCTTGTTGTCACTTTGTGAATTTCATAAGACATACTCTTGGTACCCTGTCTACATTCCCATGGCCTACCCCAGAAGTCACCTGCAAACAGTTTCTTCTTAAGGAAAAAGCTTCTGTCCTCACATGGGACCATTCTCTGTCCAGGAGCAAACCTACCCCCTATCCTACATCCTTGGTCTTAGCAATTTCATTTCCTGTTCATTATTGACTAAATTTCTGCCCACACGACTAAATTCATGCCCACATGGCTTAAAATAGTCTCCTCACCTTCTGCGTGAATCTTGCCTTCTTCAGAATTTATGGGAACTCCAAGAATAATCTCACTAACTGTTCACTCTTCCCCGTAGCATCAGACTCTCACGGTACTACTGCCATAGTTTTCCTACTAACTGTCCTTGTTTCTGCTGTTATCTCCCACAACCGGTTTGCTGCCCGGCAGCCAAAAAACATAAATCAAATCATGTTAGTCCCTTGTTTAAAATCATCCAATGCACTTGAAGTAAAGTCCAAATACCTCACCGTAGCCCAAGATACCCCGAAGTCTCTGTTATCTACCTGCCTCCTTGATTTCATCTCATACCATTGTCTCCCTCACCCACTCCATCCCAGCCACTCTGTTATTTTCTGTGTTCAGATACACTGAACAAAAAGGCTGCTGCACTTACTACAAACTCTAGTTGGGTGTCTTCCCCCCAATTTTTGCATAGTTGGTTCTTTCTCATTCAAACCTCAACACAAAAGTCACCCCTTCAAAAAGCACTTCCAGACTGTTTAGTCGTTCTTGATCACATTTCATTTAATTTTCTTTATTTCACTTATCATTGTCTGAAACTGGCTCACTCTGTGAAATTTCTTTATTGTCTGTCATACTACTAGAATCCAGATCTATGACAGCAAGGCTCCTTACTGTCTTATACATAAGAAAGTCCCTGTGCCTAGGACTTAGTAGGTGCTATAGACTCAAGTAATCTTCACTACACACAGTGTCATACTGCCAGTCACTAAATATAGCCACAAAATATTCCTTCATCCTTGTTAACATTGAAAAGAATGATACACTACACATTTTTTCCATGAAAAAATTATGTGAATTTATTCCTGTCTAATGAATCAGTCCTAATGGGAACAAAAACACATTTCAGGAGACAGTGTCAATATTCCTTTGGAAAAAAAAAAGTACTGGTACACTGGTACACTCATATCATAATGAAAACAGTAGTGCCTGTATGTAATGAACAAGAACGGTGAATTTTTATTTACACTAACTTTTCAGCCTGCAAATGGAATTTATCAATTAACACAGCACACTAAACTTTAAATCAAGCACTTTGGCGTCTATAACATAAGTAATTATACTTAAAATCAGAATCTAAACTTCTTAATCTCAAATTGGCCTTTGAATGCCGATCTCTAAAATCTCTATTCTCCTCTGCTTTATGCCATAATGAATTATTTTCTTTGTTTGAAACTGTGTGGTCTCATATTTTGTTGGAACACCATTCAAAATAATCAGAATTTCAACATTTCAAGATTTTTTTTTTCTAATCAGGAAGTGTGGATTAGCAGAACTTCTCTGCTTTGTCTTTACCGTCTCTTACAGTAAAGCTCTTCTGTGGTCTTGATATTTCAAAGTAAAACCTTCCTGAATGCAGTAGATAAGAAACTTCTAGTGCCTGTTTCTAACTGTTCATGAGTGAAGGCCATTTCAAAAAGTAAATAACAATGGAAACTGAATAGGTGCTGCTAGAATTTTTGTTGTTGTTTTTTACTTTTATATTTTATTCCTCCACAGCTACTTTATGGGGTTCAATTACAGTGGGCAATGAGTATGATCCGTTGAAGAGAACTACCAAGTTTCACTTCATTTCATAAAAATACTTTTGGAAGTCATATTTATTTGCAAGTAGAATGAGGTAAAATGTTTATTAAATTTTACTTTAGTCAAAGTCTCCCCCACCAACACACACACACATGCTCATGGACACACGCGGACACACACACACACACACACATGCGCATACACATATGCACACTCTATATGTAGGTTTGTAGGACTGCCCAGAAACCTAAAATCCTTCTATTGTTTTTCTTCCCTGTAAAGAAAAATTGGTTGGTGATATGATACTTGTAGTGTAAGTCAGTACAGGTCTGATGCTACAGTTGTTACACATTATTGAATCTATCGAATGAAAAGGGAGCACAAAGGGAATTTCCAAATGCAGCTGCTATTTCCCATTTGTTAAATCCTTTTATTATACCATATAAGTACACAGCTGGGAAATACTATAGAGTGGGAGTTAAAACAAAATATTTTGGCTTCCAGACATTCAGAATACACAAAGGCTCCAGTGGAAAGCAGTGCTTGATATCAAAAGAGAGTGAAAGTTTGAAAACATTTCCAGCAAATATGATTTCTTTTATACTAATATATAACATATTTGTGAATTTAAAGTATTTTATACTACCACAAATCCCTCTTAATGTAAATTTGGTAAGCAAATTATTAATATCTATTTTCTGACAAAATTTTAGATCATAAAACTTTGAAAATGACTCACTGAAGCAAATTGGCACTTGCCAAAATACAAACAAATTTTACCAAGGAAAATAAGTAACATGTTCTCTAAAGAAGTAAAATTTGAATGGTATTATTTCTGCCTCAACCTATATTTTTTGGTTTCATTATTTTTATTTGTCCATGACTATATTTGGCGTAAGTGGCAAAACAGATCTTGAATCCACCCCTTCTCTTTATCCCATCTACCTCTACACTAACCCAAACTACTACCATCTCTTACTTGGACTTTATTTTTTTTTAAGATTTATTTATTTATTTTAGAGAGAGAGAGTGAGAGAGAGAGAGAGAGAGCGAGCAAGTATGAGCAAGGGGGAGGGGCAGAAGGAGAGGGAGAATCTCAAGCAGACCCCCTGCTGAGCATGGAGCCTGCCCTCCACCCCGGGGCGGGGGGGGGGGGGGGGGGGGGGGGGCAAGGGAGGAGTAGATCCCACAACCCATGAGATCCCGACCTGACCCGAAACCAAGAGTCGGATCACTAAATGACTAAGCCAACCAGCCCCTTACCTGGACTTCTGAAGTAGGCTCCCAACAAGTCTCACTTCTTTCACTCTTGTCTCCCTCCTATCTATTCATACTATAGCCAGAGTGATCTATCTACAACATTCTAAAACCCTTCAATGGTTTTTCATTGCACTTAAAATCAAACCTCACTTCCATAACGTCATCTATATGGTCTTGTTGTATACAGCCCCTACCTGTCTCTCCAACCAGATCTGATGCTACACTGCATCCTCACTCATTACACTCCAGCCACAAAGACTACCTTTTTTTTTTTTAACATTTATTTATTTATTTCAGAGAGAGAGAGAGAGAGAGAGCAAGGGGAGGGGCAGGGAGAGGGAGAGAGAAAATCCCAAGCAGGCTCTGCACTGAGCCTGAAGCCTGACACGGGTCTCCATCTCACGGCCCCAAGATCATGATCTGAGCTGAAACCAAGAGTCAGATGCTTAACCAACTGGCACCCCAAAGACTATCTTTCATTTTCTGGTACTTGGCTATATTTTTCTCACCTCAAATATTTCATACATGCTGTTACCTTTGCTATTTTTACTCTTTCTTCTATTCTTTGCCTGGCTAGTTTCTATCATCCTTAGGTCAGAGAAGGCATTCCTATCCATCTATTCTAAATTAGGTTTATCCCTTTATTTCTCACATAGCATTCTGTTCCTTTTCTTCTTAACACATATCACAATTTTAATTACATATTTATGTATGTGTATTTATTTAATTTCTGTCTCCTCTCCTAGATACAAGTTACAGGAAAGCATAATCTTGCATGTTTTTTCACCACAATACAGCCAGCACCTAGTAGAACGGTGAGCCCAGAGAAGATGCTGTATAAACATTTGATGAAATAAAAATAAAACATGGGCTTACTGTCTTCTCAAAAAGCCAGTGGCAGTGACTGGATACCTATTTCACCCTTGCTATCTTGGAGGTAGAAAAATGATTCAGTTCAATCAGAAAAACAGACTTTTTGTCTTTTAGTCTTGCCTTTTTATACTTTCCTCTCCCCCCCTGTGCAAGGAAAATAAATCTTCCAGTGGATCTTTCTAACTGTATAATGACAATGCCCTATGAACCTAAAGTTCGTCTAGAAAAGTCTTCTTTTTCTTCCATTCCCCTACTATTCACCTACTGCTACAGAGTACTAGTTGTGTTTGCAAAATCAGCTGAAAAAGAAAATGTCTGCCTCCATAATTTACAGAATCAAGTCTTTGACATTAAACATTAAGAACAGAGCAAGAATTTAAATACATGTTATCAGTAGTAAAGGCGCTTTTAAATATTACCTTATTTTTTTTAATGATTTTTTATTATATTATGTTAGTCACCATACAGTACATCCCTGGTTTCTGATGCAAAGTTCGATGATTCATTAGTTGTGTATAACACCCAGTGCACCATGCAATACGTGCCCTCCTTACTACCCATCACCAGTCTATTCCATTCCCCCACCCCCCTCCCTTCCGAAGCCCTCAGTTTGTTTCCCAGAGTCCATAGTCTCTCATGCTTCATTCCCCCTTCTGATTACCCCCCTTTCTTTATCCCTTTCTTCCCCTACTTATTTTTATTAAAGAATAAAACTTTTCTTCACAGCCCACTTAAAATGTCTTTCATTAACATACCAAAAGTTAAGAAATGTAAAACAGGTTGTCAATTCCTAATCTAATAAAGTATGTTAAGGTTGTGGCCAGTTCTAGATGCAAAAAAACTGGATATTTTTGCTTTAAACTAGACAATGCCACTTACGGTGGCTTCTGTTTTGATGGTCAGAGACAGAATTTTGCATGGGAAAGCTGGCTAAGATACAGCATGTATCTGATGTTGTTTCTACCTTCAGGGAAAACTCCTGCAGTCTGACTGAATGATACTCAGGAGCTTTGCGTGTCCTTTTGAAATTAATAATATAGGCACATAAGTGAGAAAAGCTTTATTATAAGTCAAAAATGACCATTAGCTATGATAAATACCTGCATTTCCCCACTGAAGATGTATTCACCATATGACCTCATTCACATAGATGTGTTTGCTTAATATATATTTCAATGTTAACACACAGCCACACTTTATTTGATCATACCTATTTTGTGTCATTATCAAGTTCACCACCTTATTAAGAGATTCAGAGAATAAGATAACCAAACCTCCCCTTAAACTAAATTAAATATCTTTTGGCAAGTTGACCTAATAATGGACAAAAATTAAATTACAATTAGGGGAAGGAAGGGAAAACTGAAGGGTGGGGAAATCAAAGGGAAAGTCGAACCATGAAAGACTATGGACTCTGGGACACAATCTGAGGGTTTCAGAGGGGGGGAGGGGTGGAGGGATGGGTTAGCCTGGTGATGGGTATTGAGGAGGGCACCGTTGTAATGAGCACTGGGTGTTATAGGCAAACAATGAATCATGGAACACAACATCAAAAACGAATGATGTACTGTATGGTGACTAACACAACATAGTTTTAAAAAATGAAATGAAATAAAATGAAAAAAATTAAATCCCAAACCATTTTCCAATTTTTCCCAGTTACTAGTGTATTACTAATATTAACAATATATACATGGTGCTTGTTTCATGACCTAAACACAAATAACTCTATGATATATATTTTGAGCTTTTTCTAAAACACCTATTTGTGATGAGGCCATACTAACAGACACACTTAGTGACAGCAGCCAGATTTTAAAAGCTCACCATTCTTTGCTGAGACGACAGAACGCTGTCCCAGTCAGCATCTTGTTGAATGGTATTGACAAGTGTTGGTAGCTCCTCAGAGTGAGGTTTGTTGTGCATTATGGGGTGCAGAGGCAGGTGGGAGGCCACATGTTGATCACCGCCCTCTTCCTTTTCCCTTGAGGTCAAATCTTGGGTCATTGCTTCCTCTCCATCAGCTGCACAGGCAAATGGAGAGGTGGCTTGCTTGGAAGACATTCTTCTGCAGAAGAAGGAAAGAGCATGGATTCAAAAAGACTGTCAATGACAAAAGAACAAACCATCCCTTACATTTGACTAATTTGGAAAAAAAGTACCTTCTCTAACTTCAAGTTGTTTATGAGCTACTCTAAACCACTTTGAGAAAGAACTTAGCTTATCTGTTCCACTCTCCCTCTCTGCTTTTAAGTCAGCAAACTTCTTCCTAGTAATTGCTACATATCTTCTCCCTTAACAATCCACAGTGACATCTTCATGGAGTAAGTTTTCATAACGTATAGCATACGTATGTGCATATTTTTCCTCCCAGTTCTCCCAACTAGATTATCAAATTAGGTTGATGGCTAACAATGAAGAAAAAAAAATTAATTAGTGAATGAACTGACAAATAAGCCAGTTTAGAAGATGATTTTAAAGTAGAAATACCCAAATTTCTCTTGTGCTTTATGTGGGAACAAAAGAAGTCTATGTGAGAAAATACAATCAGGAGAGTACATAATACATGTTGAAAGTCCTAAGCAAATTTTGTCCTGACTTCTTAGTTTATACCTTGTATTATGAGTGCCAGGGCCTAACATTGTTTAGCGCCAATCTGATCTTTTTTCTGAAGATCTTCAAAATGTGTCAACTACCGTAACTTAAATTTTAAATGACATATTGATCAAGTGGCTGATAATGTTAGATTAGTCTTAGGGCAATTTTGTAACATTTGAATTAAGTATATGAAATAACTATGTCTCTATTTTATATTAGAAAGTACATACAAATTTCAAAACATTTACTGTGAAAATAGTAAAATGCCTACAATATATCATAATTTTATAACTGCAAAAACAATTACTGAACATTCATCTATGTACCTACAAGTAAACATCGACTGCATTCTGCACAAGGTCTCCATTCTGTGCTTTGTCAAGATGATTTTCTTAGCAAAATGTTTAGAAATAAAACCACCAAAAGTTTATAACTTAAAAGAAAAGACAATTGAGTATTTTTTCTAAAACTTTATGTTGTTTTCAGTTTATAGCAACTTTAGCTCTAAAATTGCTGTGTAACGAAGGAATAAAATCTCCACCTTAATTGCTCTTTAACATTAATTGATTTCATACCATATTTTAAAAAATGCACAAATCAGTTAACATAGGAAACCACATGAGCATTTTTCAAATTAGCAAATCATTAACTTGCTAGTACTGTTTCTACAGACAAATAAATACTGATTAAAGGGTCTAGAAATCTGAGATTAACAGTTAAATTTACAAATCTGTCACATGCTTTCATGAATATTGCAGTGAAGGAAATATCAAGTGCAAAGAAAAATAATTAAGTTAATTCCAATTTAAACAGTAGTTTTTATGTAGCAGCCCATGTTTCACATAGGATTTAACAGCTAATGCTAAATTTCTCACAATTAATGAGGGGGCTCAGATTTAGTATCCTACAGTGAAAAAAATTAATATAAGATCAGCTAATCTAATTATGCACAGCTCTAAATAAAAGTATTACAGGCTTTTGAAGTGCTTTGAAACATATTAAAATGCTGATACCTACTTATAATAATCATTCCACAAATAATAAAATTTCATCTATTAGACTTGATACTAGAAAATAAAATGGGGGAAAGGAAGTGCAGAAGAATGTCTGTATTTTCTTTGAGAAGAAAGAAATGAAATGTCCTAAATAGTACTATATCAAAGAATCAGATAAGTATATTCTTGACTAATTTCTATCAAAACTAGCATGTGGAAAAATGCATATACACATATGGAAAATGATACCAAAGGATGTTTCTCATTGTACAGGGATCACTACAAATACTACAGTAAAGCCAGGCAAATTATAACTGGTCTGCAAGTTTATCCAGAGTTTACCATAAACAACAAGAGTGTTTCCATAGTTCAGATAATGACAGTACCAATAATGTAATCATTCACATTGAAAACAAAAGAATGAATTTACTGCTGCCTTTTAAAACAGTTAAATACAATTGAAAGTCATAAGCCAAAACTCAGAGTGACTTTAGCTCCCCAACAAACATCCTCTTATTATAAAGTGATTTGGCTCCTTCCAATAGCAATATCTGTGATTGTTGCTTTAGTATAAATTAATCATGACACAAAACCCAAAATGAAAAGTCTCTTAAGAATAATTTCAAGTATAAACTGCACCAATGAACAATAGTGCACAATCCTAATTAAACACAACCGTGCAGCTGTAAAAATAGACTAAATCTGTCCAAAGCTGAGTTGAGTTTAAAGGCTGGTTTGTTAGAGTGTTTTCTTAAGGAAGGCTGGGCCCTCAGTCTTAATCAGCCAATAAATTATTTCCTGCAATTACATTAAATAGAAAATTATCTTCAAATGGGGAGTGTTAATTGAAAATCAAAATTCAGAGGGAAGTTTAGAAATTACACGCTGAATACAATTAGTGAGTAAAGGCTTCACCTCTACTTCATCAACAGTCTTCTGGTGATTCCTCCAGTGACCATTCAGGAAAGCTACCTATTCACAACATCACACAATTTGTCTTTTATTTTGCACCTACAAATACAAATGTCTATCAAGGTTGCAAGTAAAAGATAGGCTGCCAAAAAAAAAAAAAAAAAAGCAATATTAAATTTGACTGTTCATCCTCAGTTCCGACCATCGTTCAGGGACAGGGAGAAGGGGAATGTTAGCGCAATACCGGTTAAACAACCAAGGAAGGCAAACTCGACTTGAAAATCCTTCCCGTTACCTAAGGAACTAACATTTTTGTTCCAAGAAGCATACTTTACCGTATCATGTTTTATTTAATATCTTGAGTTTACTCTACTACAGTTCTCAACACGTTGCTAGCAGAGAAAAAGGTGATTTTGCAGTATTGTTCTACTGCAGGGATTTCCTCTCTATAAAATTGTTGGGCTTCTTTCAGATTGGTTTTTAATTGTTGGTTTTGTTGTAGTTTGGTAGTTTTGTTGTACTTTTAAAAGGAAAATGTGTACAAATTCTTTTTAAAGCAAAGTTTATTAAGTAAGTCTTAAATTTCCCGATTATTAGATTCAATTTACTGATTATTTTTTACACACTTACTTTATTAAAGAATCCCTCAACTTACTGATGACATCCTCATTCATTTCTTTACTTTAGCTTTCCTTTTTTAAAACATTTTACTAGACCAACTAAACTATTCTGGAAGCTGCAAAGATGCTTGACTTTTGGGAATGCCTTTACTATAACCACTGCACCACGGCTATTCTTCAGAAACTCATAAATCAAATATACAGTTGGTGTTAATGTTTTAAAATGTCACCTGGGGTGCTCACTTTTATTTTTAATGCTCATTTAGTAATTTTTCATTACAAAAATTTTCAGCCCCCGCGTATTAGAACCGTATCTTACTTTAGCTGCTGTCATATAAAACTAGTAAGCAAAAGAATCAAAATCCTTGTGAAAATGGTCAATTGCTATGTGACTTTACTTTGTTTTATTTTTGCACTATTATAACTTAAAAATCATTCAAATGAATTGTTTTTTTAATTTGTATTAAAAAAAAAATCTCCCTAGTTATACCCCCTGAAAACAGGGGTTTATAATGGAAGTGCTGACACAACCCTAACTAAAGCAGCGCAAATGTTGCCGCTATAATACACAAAATCAAGTTCTATTATTCTAAACTATCCTCGCTCATGGGATTTTTCTTTACTGTGCTCCCAGCCAAACTGCTGAAGCATGAAAAATTTAAATGCAATCAAATGCGCCCAATTCTACTTTACTAGAACAAGTGTCTACAGTGGTACAATCTTAAAAGGAGATGCAACAGATTTGTTTGGTGTTTTTTTTAACTGTTTATTTATAATACAGTGCATTGGAGATAAAATAAAAGAGGAAATTACACTCACATGGTACTAGTGTATTGACTACACAGAGTACATTATAATCAGAGAGAAAAACTACATTGTCAACTTATCACATTGGTTAAACAAGATGGTTTTCTGGGGCATAGCTATTATCAAGTAAAACCTCCAAAGAGAATTACATATCTTTGGGACACATGAAACTAAATTCCCATCATGTGTTCCCCGAGTTTGAAATGTCTCTGCCCAGAAGATCAAGTGAATTCCCAGGATGCCAGGCCATTGGGAAGAACTTCAGGGCTTAGGACTTTTGGGAATGAGATTGTTGGAAATGAAGTCTCCACTAATGGATAATGTTTTCTAGGAAGTCAGTAGGAGTATCTCTAGAAAGATGATAATTATTTCACTTCAAATCCAAAACCCCAGTGCAAAATGTGAATGTTTAGGCCATCACAAACTTATTCAAATAGTAAATTTACTTTATGTTCTTTGACAAGAAATTAAGATTAGCTGGTCCAAGACTTTATAAAATGGTAAGGATATGGATATCTGTACAATAAGCCCTCTGAGAAAATCAAATTTTCTAGAATTTTAAACCAGCCCAACCTGCTGTTATTTTTAAGAAACAGCTATTTGTATATGTTTAAAGGTTAGGATTATTTTAAAACAACTTTTTCCTAAGGTATCACCACTTGAAATTATTATTATTATTATTATTATCATTATTTTAACTATTGCCTGGGAAGAATCCATTTCAAAACTATCCTTTGTGATTTACATAGGTATCAAAAAGAGCCACTGAATTTATTGGAACAATATTTTTAACCTGATTTTTTTAATGTTTTCCTTACTTCTAAGGTAATTATCAAATGGCATTCACTTGTTAGGTGTATTACATTTATTCAAAAGAAGCTCAGTTTTTAACATAAAGCAACATTTTAATAGTTGGTTTACTTAACGAAAAATTAAACACTCAGGCCAATATTCACATTTGCTTTTGCAACTCAGCCCCAGGCTACCAAGGTAGATTTATTTCTCTCAGATAATTCACTGTTAATTTAATGCTGCAATTGATCTGATACTAAGAAATAAACAACTAATTTTCCAAAAATATAACACAGTGCCTCTCATTTTAAGGAGCATGAGTAACACATATGTTCAGCTGCCAAAATGCACAATACTTAGGAACCCCTACAAAGGATGCCAGTCCACTCAGCCTAGGGCAAAGAATGATTTTTCCTGCACCTCTAATTCCCATGTTTAAGGATTGAGCGATGGGGAAGGATCCCAATTCCAGACATTAAAATAAAGACATCCCCCTCAAAACTTTTCCTGCTTCATTAGGGTAAAGCCTGAGGGTGGTTGTTGATTCTTTGTATTGTTTTATCCAGCACTACCTCCTCTCCCCAACTCCACCCCCAAACTTCCCTCAGCTTCTGCCAGGTTTTTCCTCACTCTTTCATCTGTTTAATAAGTAACTGAGAAAATTAAGTGAAAAAGAAGGTAACTGCTTTCAGAGCTACCTTGGAGAGTTATAAACCTATCTTTTAAAGTTTGTAGTGGCTCTTTCAGAACATACAGGTAACATTTATAGACAATATCTGTTAGAAGAAAATTCACTGATTTATCTGTTAGATCAAGAGAGATGAGGCAAATGAAATACACTTGAGGCCCTTGAAGTATGTCTAAGAAGGGGCTTAAATTAATGGATTCTGACTTATCTAAGGCTTCTAATTTTTCACACCAAAGCACCAAAATTGTCTCCAAAGGCCTTCTGAGGTTCTTACAAAACAGAGACTACCTGGAACAGATTCTTCTCAAGTCATCAAAGTTTGTGTTTCTAGAGTTTATATTTAGCTGACAATATTGCTGTCACTTTATATAGCTTAAGACTGTTCTTTGGACTAGAGCTCATATGTCTTGGAATGCTTTGACTCATGAATTGTTTCTCCTGATAATGTTACATCACGTAACCACCTCTGTCTAATTGGTTAGTATCTGCTGGAAGAGGCAGGCAACCAGCCTAAAGACTAGCCTGCCTGCCTGCCTATGGAAAACCTGTAATTGTTACATGTGTCTCTGAGTATCCAGTTTCTTCTGGAGATCAAAACAACTTGACTTCATGTAACCTCTATCTATACTTCTGTTTATAGTAATACCGAATTTTTCTCAGTTTTTCTACCGGTAACTTGCTGGGATCTTTACTTTGGAAAGCCAGGCCCAGAATTTATAAATAAAATCAGTCATTTAACGATAAGAGCAAAACCAAACAATGGCTACTATAAATACACATTAACTTAGAGGATTTTAATCAAGCACAATGACTTTATAGCTCAAACGAAAGACCTCTATGTGGCTTGAATGAAAACTGTCTACAATAGTAGCAGAATGAGTTTATTTATAAATGCTTACTTTGAACCTCCTCTTCACATGAAATGAGAACCATAATTTTTAAAGTGAAAACCAAACATGTGTTTGTCAGCTTGAAACCTACCCACTAGTCTACAAGCCCAATTACAAGATACCTTATCCACTTATTAATAAAAATCATAAACCAGAATAATAACTTCTCAGAGAGAAAGGGCAGGAAGCTGTCACTGTATACTTTTCCATTCTTACCTCTATTTTCTCTTTTTATTATTGCCAGAAAAAAAGAGAAATATGAAAATTGATGTTGGATAGATCATTTCAAAAAATGAAGGCTCACGTGTGACGACCATGAACAAAACTACATAACGAAGTTTAATCTCTGAGGTTTTCCTTCAGCTAAATAAAGCAATCCAGCAATTCCTCTCTTCCATGTAAATGAAATAAGGTATAAACTTCAGGTTCCTATCAAATAAGAGGAGGAGAAATGGGGAAGGGAGAAGGAGGGGGAAGGGTGAGGCAAGGGAAGGGGAGGAGGTTGAGGAGGGGTAAAGGGGAAAGGGGAGGAGAGAAACAACTGTGGCTTTGCAGTTCATTTTCAGTTTGTCTACTTAATGAAAACCTCATTGTACAACCCTGAAAACCATTTCCAGCAGGCGAAGTATTTCTGATTCAGCGGAGGTTACACAAGCATCAAAGCAGTTAAATATAGGTGCCAAGCTGCATTGCCAGGAGCTCTTAGTACTGTGAGTTAGTGTTACCTGACAGCTTAGTGAATATAAAATTACTTGTTTCTTCAATTGAAGACAATCAAATTGTCACCTTCCATTGTAATAATGCACAACTAGTGATCAGCAAAGTGCAAACATAATTACCATGAAGAAAACAAAAAATCAAATCTAAATCTCTCTACAGAGTAAACACATCTATCTGGCTTCCCCCAAAAACGAGTGCATTTTAATACTAAAGGCTACGACGCAATCTTTGTTATTTAACAATAAGACTTATTAGTCTTACATTAAATTAAAATGAAAAACAACACGAAAGACCAATTCATAAAAAGTGAATACAAATACCAGTAAGAGCACTACAACTTCCGGACAGAGTACAAGGCCTACAAATTATATTGCTGCCATTTGGGCTGATAATGTTAAGTGTACGTCAGCAGCACATCCCTTATAAAAACCACACTTTAAGAGATTTCTTTCTAGCCTAGAAATAGTGCTGAAGGTTAAAAAAGGAAAGAAAGAAAAAAACAGGTAGGATCCAACCTCAAAAGCTTTTGTCTTAATTTTTCCTTTAAAAAAAAAAAAAGTTATGTTCCATTTTTGTCTTCTAAAGGGGCCTGAGTTTTC
The DNA here is from genome assembly GCF_023065955.2 of Ursus arctos. Lineage (NCBI taxonomy): Eukaryota > Metazoa > Chordata > Mammalia > Carnivora > Ursidae > Ursus > Ursus arctos. Next base: position 6,910,152 of record NW_026622908.1, read on the forward strand.
GAGGTTGAAAATTCACCTGACGAAATTGATATACTATCTCTATCCAAGTTTAGAAAAATAACCAAGCATAGGGTACATGTCTAGAACTATTATTGAGACACTCAGCATCTTGAATTCTTGTCCAAATTTGGTGGCCAGATTGGCCCACTATGAAAGTGATTTCAGTAACTCAAAACTGGGTTAGTATTAAAGCACTGAAAATTTGACATGGCTCTCCCATACCCTGAAGATTCCAAAGATATAAATACAGATGTTGCTCCAAACAAACTGCTTTTTTAAAAGCTCTTTTCTTAAAGTGATTTTATATCTAACTCAAGATTTAACACATTCAGATTTACATCATTCCTTCCAATATAGAAAAAACTGTCTTTCCCATTCCGAAAACACTCCACACATAGGGGTTTTCTTCTTTCATCAATAATGTCCTCCAATACTTCCGTTCTAAATAATATCATTTTTAATCCTCCAACACACACACACACACACACACACAAAAGGGTCAGTTGAGGGAGAGGAAGAAGCACTGCACCAGAGTGCAAGTGGAATGAATCAGGGACCATCAACAACATAAGATTCCCTGAGCTTGAATTTTACCATATAAATTTAGACATTCCATCCTTTATAAATCTGAAATGGCCAATCAATCTTATTCTTCACTCGTACTCCACCATTGCCCTATTTTATAAGGGAAGAGTGGGGGAAAAAAGGGTGAGATGAAGACACTGGATTGACTCTATGGCTAAATCAGAAGCAGAATGAGGATGGGAGGAAAACAAAAATCCAATCTCTAGTTGCAAGTGTTATTGAGATTTGAGATAAATTTTACATCATTAAAAGAAGTGTAGATTTGAGAAATAAGACTGTTTTAGGAAAAGATCTTTTTCCTTGACCTTGCCCACTTTCAAAATATAGAATAAATCTTCCTCCTCACCACCCTGGCCCAAGAAACCCTACTTATAAGCTTAACAAAATAAAAACTGCATAGCACAGGGGATGCGATCAGTGTTTTTTGAACTTCAGCGATGAGTAACTTAACACATTCCTAAATTATGCTCCTGCAGAATATCCCATACAATATAGTAATAATAAAAAAGGATCAACAAGAGGAAGGGAAAAAAAAGCCTGTTGTCACAGAATGTCTTCTAGTCCTAGGGAGATAAATGCTTGCAAAGATATTATCATAAGCTTACATTCAGCAGAAGAAAAATAGAAAATATTAAAAGATTTTGTTTTATTTTTTTCTTAAAAGGGAAGCTTATTCTGTATATTCTATGAGATTAGCGGTCATGTCTGTCTTGTTCTTTACTGGATCATCGATGCCCCGCACAGTGCACACACACTGTAGACAATATTGCCTACATATTGTCTAATATTGGAAAGAAAGAGAAAAGGGAAAATAAGAGAGGGAGAGATGAACAAACAGCTTATTTTTCAAACTTAAGGTGAATACATAGCCACAGAAAATACCACTCACATGTTAATGCTGCCAACCTAAACATTACTCTTCCTCTATGCTCTTTTTGTCAAACATCTCATTCCTTAATATTTAAATCATATAATTTTTATATTTATATACCCAACACTGAGCACTCTCTCATCTTCCTGAAATACAACAGTCCTCAAATGACTGCTAGACATTTATACCAAGATGTACTCTGCTATGTCATATTCAACAAACTTAAAATTAGTTTCATCATTATTTTCTTCAACACCCTCCCTCATTCATTCACACCCAGAAAAGCATCATTCTCGGAATCATCCAAATTCAAAACATGACACTGCATCGGTCTCCTCTTTTATTCTTGTTCCTCACTGCCAGCCTATCATTAAGCTCCATCAATTCTTCCTTAATAAAATTTCTTCTGCTCACACCTTCTTACCACGCTAATAATCACCTGCGTAGGGCTTTATTACATTTCATACCTATACTCTCACGGCAGACTCTAAACTGGTTTCCCTAATTTCATTTTCTCCCCCTCCAAATCAATCTTACTGCCACTCCCTTCATCAAACCACTCTTTTGGTCAAGAAACATCGGTGGCTTTCCCTTGATGACAGAAAAAAAGTCCAAACTCTTGACCCTGGCATTCGAGGCCCTCCACTCAGATCCAACCAATCTTTCTAAATTCATCTTCTAGTATTCTACACTTTAACCTTCTATTCTAACTAGACTGATAGACTCAGGCTTCACTTATTGCTTACTCCCCAACCCCGCCTTTGCTCTGCCTGCCTCCCCCTACTTCTCCCCCTACTTCCCTCACCCTCCTTTCTTATCACTAGGAAACCAACTGAGACTATTCCAAGTAAATATGATCCACCCCTCTTCTAATCACTCCTAATAAGTGCTCTGAAAATTTGCTTTTATGTCGCTCACTCCACACTTAAATGCATACTAACTTACTTAATCTTTTTAAAAAGTGTAATATCATTATTTCTTTAAAATAATCCCAACCAGATTACAAACGTTTCCTGGGCAAGAACAAAATCCTGGCTTTTCTGTATTCCCACAAGTACCTAGTACAATATTTTGCATAAAGAAAACACTCAATAAATATTGTTTGCCCAATTACTTAAATATTATTAAATGAGTAGGCAGAAATAAATTTAGAGTATTATATTTAACCAGCGGATTTAAAGTAAACCCCTTAGATTTCTGTACCTAACTTGGTTTTCCAGGGCTATCTCTTCTTCCCCCACCCCCGGCCAGTAAAATCCATCTCATACCTTAAAAGTTCTACATATTCGATAGCAAGAAAGCCCCCCCCCCCCGCCCACGCACACAAAATCATCGATCTATGTTGTTAAAAAACACTGGAAAGTTGGATAGATGAATGGATGGATGGATGGATGGATGGATGGATGTTGGAGAGATGGCTGAAAAGATACATGAATAGCATTTACAAGATGCTTAGAAAGTACTAGTCACTGCACTGAGCACTGCTACATGTATTAACCTCATTTAGTTCTCAGAACAGTTCTAGGATTTAGATAATGTCATTGACCTTGTTTAATGATAAGGAAATCAAGGCGCAAAAATGTTTATTTTTTTTTTAATTAAAATTTGCCTAAAGTCACACCTTGTAAAAACAAAAAGCAGAATTTGAACTCAAGTGGTCTAATTCCAAGGCAGATACTATTAGAATTAAAGGTCTCTAACAGTAATTCTAAATTGAATAAATTATTAACTATTTTCAATTATCATCTGAATTTTTCTTTACTATGTATATACTTCCTATAGAATTTTATTTTTAATATTCCAGTTAGATATTCTGGATACTCATTTAATTCAAGCTTAGTCAAAGGATTTGCTATTTTTTTCCTTCCCTTCTAGGGTTGGAGGTGTTTAATAATTGGTTAACAACTATTAAAAAAAAAAAAAAAAGGGGAAAGAGAGAGAAAAAAGGAGATCTGCCAATCCTCTAACCAATCCATTTGACTCTCATTCTAAACAGCTTGACAACAAAATTAGTTATGGAAATAGTTAAAGGTATTGGCACACAACGCTGAGAGGTTTACTGTAGTTTTTATATGGTAAATTTTCTAACAAATATTTGTTTGTTGTTAACTATCCATGCTTTCCCTAGCATGCTTTTACTGGTTAGTCTAGATAGTCAACATTTAACTATATTCTTATACAGACAATTGTGGGATAAAATAAGGATGTCACTGCCCATTCATTTCAAGGTCTAGAGAAATGTGAGATCCAATTTCTACCTTCCACCTCTTACCAGAAAGGCCACACCAGAAGCATCAGATACAACTGCAGCTGTCTCATTACAAAGGTGTTGAGGACAGCCTTGAGAAAAAATGAGATGAGGTACTTGAGCAGTATATATTTAACACATGACCCATCTAGAGTTAATTTCAGGGAATACCAAGTAATTTAGATATCTTTTTAAAAACTGACTGCCACATAACATTATATGTACCCTAATGAAATAGAAAAAAAAAACAAACCCTCATACACAAGGACTTGCATTTTTGTAAATTATAATTGAATGTGAAAGCTGAGGAAAGGTTTTCACCACTTACCCAAATGTCCACAATTTTATATACAGCAAATAGTCTAGTTTCACAAATAACAAAATTGCAGCTATCGTGTATTTCTCCCTCCCACCCTTCATCATCCCTTCCCTCCTTATAGCTATTTGCTAAGTTTCTCACTTGCATTTGCTGGTAACATGTTATCACAAACAGCTCCAGGAGAACATAAGAATTCAATTGTTCCCATGAATCATTACACAAAATTGTTTGAGGTTATCATTATAAACGACAAGTATGATGACCCACTGTCTTGCATATTAAGGGATTCTTGACCAAATACCTAATGCACACCTATCAAGCCACAGAACTTCTAGGTTTTTCCAAGCTTTGTTATGGGAAAAAATCTTGCATTGCTATCCAGTTCTAATTTTTCTTCTCATTATAAGCACCACCTCACAGTTTTCCAAAATTGAAAAACTTTTACAATTATCATGCCTAATCTATTAAATGTTTTTATTTCTTCAAAAGTAAATCTTTGATGTGCATCCATGGTCCCTAGAAACTGGAAAACTGCTACCAGTCTTAACAGAATTTACTGCCATAAGAAAAGAGTGTGATGTAGTGAAAGGTTTAGAGTAGAGATTTAAATCTCAGACTTCTTATTTACTACATCTGTGAACTTGAGAAGTTACTTAACTCTCTGAGTTTCCATGTCTCCATCTGTCAAATTAGAGATAACTCATCTTCCTTGGAGAGTTGTAAAGATTAAATTAATAATATGTGCAATTACTTAGTATTTGGTAGGTACTGAATGAATGTAAATCCCTTTCAATAAAACTTCACAGAAAAATAGTTTGACTCAAAAAAAAAAAATTCTTAAAGAGATTCTGAATTTTTCCAAATAAAGACAAATAAAAGTTCCATGGAATAGTCTCCCAGTGGCAGTATACCCATGACCCAATGGTAAGTAGACCACTGATTAGGACAATATCTATAGGGTAAAATACATAGGCTACTATGTCCCAAATTTATAGGCAGAAGAGGAAATCACTCTTTATACAGAGGAGACCAAAGCATATATCATCTGCTGCTGAGAACTGTATTCCTAAGGAAAGGCAGTCCTTGGCTCTAGGGGTTCATTCAGACCCCCTACTCTTAACCTCTCTCCTTGATTTTTAACCAAAGCAGTCTAAAAATTTGGAGAATGTACCCATTTCCTCTGAATTAATTTTTAAACAGAAGCAGCATTTTAGTATACTAGAAAAGCTATCGGTGCTTAATTAAGAATAAATAAAAAGTCTAAGCTACTGTATCCTATGAAATGTACCAATACCTTTCCAAGCTTTATTTGTTTTTTCT